>NC_083405.1:129670694-129970694 GCF_020745735.1 Hemiscyllium ocellatum
ACTCCACCTACAATCCGCTCCACCTACAGTCCGCTCTACCCACTGTCCACTCCACCCACACCCACAGTCCACTCCACCCACAGTCCACTCCACCTACAGTCCGCTTCACCCACAGTCCGCTCCACCCACAGTCCGCTCCACCTACAGTCCGCTCCACCTTCAGTCCGCTCCACCCACAGTCCACTCCACCTACAGTCCGCTCCACCCACTGTCCACTCCACCTACAGTCCGCTCCACCTACAGTCCACTCCACCGACAGTCCGCTCCACCCACAGTCCACTCCACCTACAGTCCGCTCCACCCACAGTCCACTCCACCCACAATCCGCTCCACCCACAGTCCACTCCACCTACAGTCCGCTCCACCTACAGTCCACTCCACCTACAGTCCGCTCCACCCTCAGTCCACTCCACCTACAGTCCGCTCCACCCACCGTCCACTCTACCCACAATCCGCTCCACCCACAGTCCACTCCACCCACAGTCCGCTCCACCTACAGTCCACTTCACCTACAATCCGCTCCACCTACAGTCCATTCCACCTACAGTCCGCTCCACCTACAGTCCACTCCACCTACAGTCCGCTCCACCCACAGTCCGCTCCACCCACAGTCCGCTCCACCTACAGTCCGCTCCACCCACAGTCCGCACCACCCACAGTCCGCTCCACCTACAGTCCGCTCCACCCACAGTCCGCTCCACCTACAGTCCGCTCCACCTACAGTCCACTCCACCTACAGTCCGCTCAACCCACAGTACACTCCACCTACAGTCTGCTCCACCTACTGTCTGCTCCACCCACAGTCCACTCCACCTCAGTCCACTCCATTCACATTCCGCTCCACCCACAGTCCACTCCACCCACAGTCCACTCCACCCACAGTCCACTCCACCCACAGTCCGCTCCACCTCCAGTCCACTCCACCCACAGTCTGCTCCACCCACAGTCCACTCCACCTACAGTCCACTGCACCCATAGTCTGCTCCACCCACAGTCCACTCCACCCACAGTCCACTCCACCTACAGTCCACTGCACCCACAGTCCGCTCCACCCACAGTCCACTCCACCCACAGTCCGCTCCACCTACAGTCCACTCCACCCACAGTCCGCTCCACCTACAGTCTGCTCCACCCACAGTCCACTCCACCCACAGTCAGCTCCACCTACAGTCCACTTCACCTACAATCCGCTCCACCTACAGTCCATTCCACCTACAGTCCGCTCCACCTACAGTCCACTTCACCTACAGTCCGCTCCACCCACAGTCCGCTCCACCCACAGTCCGCTCCACCTACAGTCCGCTCCACCCACAGTCCGCTCCACCCACAGTCCGCTCCACCTACAGTCCGCTCCACCTACAGTCCACTCCACCTACAGTCCACTCCACCTACAGTCCGCTCCACCTACAGTCCACTCCACCTACAGTCCGCTCCATCCACAGTCCACTCCACCTACAGTCCGCTCCACCACAGTCCACTCCACCCACAATCCGCTTCACCCACAGTCCACACCACCCACAGTCCACTCCACCCACAGACCGCTCCACCCACAGTCCACTCCACCTACATTCCGCTCCACCTATAGTCCACTCCACCTACAGTCCGCTCCACCCACAGTCCACTCCACCCACAGTCCACTCCACCTACAGTCCGCTCCACCTACAGTCCACTCCACCTACAGTCCACTACACCCACAGTCCCCTCCACCTACAGTCCACTCCACCTACAGTCCACTCCACCTACAGTCCACTCCACCCACAGTCCACACCACCCACAGTCCGCTCCACCCACAGTCCACTCCACCTACAGTCCGCTCCACCCACAGTACACTCCACCTACAGTCCGCTCCACCTACTGTCTGCTCCACCCACAGTCCACTCCACCACAGTCCACTCCATTCACAATCTGCTCCACCTCCAGTCCACTCCACCCATAGTCCACTCCATTCAAAATCCGCTCCACCCACAGTCCACTCCACCCACAGTCAACTCCACCCACAGTCCACTCCACCCACAGTCCGCTCCACCTCCAGTCCACTCCACCCACAGTCTGCTCCACCCACAGTCCACTCCACCCATAGTCTGCTCCACCCATAGTCCACTCCACCTACAGTCCGCTCCACCCACAGTCCACTCCACCTACAGTCCACTCCACCTACAGTCTGCTCCACCTACAGTCCGCTCTCCACCCACAGTTCAATCCACCTACAGTCCGCTCCACCCACAGTCCGCTCCACCTACAGTCCACTTCACCTACAATCCGCACCACCTACAGTCCATTCCACCTACAGTCTGCTCCACCTACAGTCCGCTCCACCCACAGTCCGCTCCACCCACAGTCCGCTCCACCTACAGTCCACTCCACCTACAGTCCACTCCACCCACAGTCCGATCCACCCACAGTCCACTCCACCCACAATCCGCTCCACCCACAGTCCGCTCCACCCACAGTCCGCTCCACCCACAGGCCGCTCCACCTACAGTCCACTTCACCTACAATCCGCTCCACCTACAGTCTATTCCACTTACAGTCCACTCCACCTACAGTCCGCTCCACCTACAGTCCACTCCACCTACAGTCCGCTCCACCCACAGTCCACTCCACCCACAGTCCACTCCACCCACAGTCCACTCCACCCACAGTCCACTCCACCTACAGTCCACTCCACAAACAGTCCACTCCACCCACAATCCACTCCACCTACAGTCCGCTCTCCACCCACAGTCCATTCCACCTACAATCCGCTCCACCTACAGTCCGCTCTACCCACTGTCCACTCCACCCACAGTCTGCTCCACCCACAGTCCACTCCACCACAGTCCACTCCACCTACAGTCCGCTTCACCCACAGTCCGCTCCACCCACAGTCCGCTCCACCTACAGTCCGCTCCACCTTCAGTCCGCTCCACCCACAGTCCACTCCACCTACAGTCCGCTCCACCCACTGTCCACTCCACCTACAGTCCGCTCCACCTACAGTCCACTCCACCGACAGTCCGCTCCACCCACAGTCCACTCCACCTACAGTCCGCTCCACCCACAGTCCACTCCACCCACAATCCGCTCCACCCACAGTCCACTCCACCTACAGTCCGCTCCACCTACAGTCCACTCCACCTACAGTCCGCTCCACCCACAGTCCACTCCACCTACAGTCCGCTCCACCCACCGTCCACTCTACCCACAATCCGCTCCACCCACAGTCCACTCCACCCACAGTCCGCTCCACCTACAGTCCACTTCACCTACAATCCGCTCCACCTACAGTCCATTCCACCTACAGTCCGCTCCACCTACAGTCCGCTCCACCTACAGTCCGCTCCACCTACAGTCCACTCCACCTACAGTCCGCTCAACCCACAGTACACTCCACCTACAGTCTGCTCCACCTACTGTCTGCTCCACCCACAGTCCACTCCACCACAGTCCACTCCATTCACATTCCGCTCCACCCACAGTCCACTCCACCCACAGTCCACTCCACCCACAGTCCACTCCACCCACAGTCCGCTCCACCTCCAGTCCACTCCACCCACAGTCTGCTCCACCCACAGTCCACTCCACCTACAGTCCACTGCACCCATAGTCTGCTCCACCCACAGTCCACTCCACCCACAGTCCACTCCACCTACAGTCCACTGCACCCACAGTCCGCTCCACCCACAGTCCACTCCACCCACAGTCCGCTCCACCTACAGTCTGCTCCACCCACAGTCCACTCCACCCACAGTCTGCTCCACCTACAGTCCACTTTACCTACAGTTCACTCCACTCACAGTCCACTCCACCCACAGTCAGCTCCACCCACAGTCCGCTCCACTCACAATCCGCTCCACTTACAGTCCGTTCCGCCTACAGTTCGCTCCACCTACAGTCCACTCCACCTACAGTCCGCTCCACCCACAATCCGCTCCACCTACAGTCCATTCCACCTACAATCCGCTCCACCTACAGTCCATTCCACCTACTGTCCGCTCCACCTACAGTCCACTCCACCTACAGTCCGCTCCACCCACAGTCCGCTCCACCTACAGTCCGCTCTCCACCCACAGTCCACTCCACCTACAGTCCGCTCCACCTACAGTCCACTCCACCCACAATCCACTCCACCTACAGTCCGCTCTCCACCCACAGTCCACTCCACCTACAATCTGCTCCGCCTACAGTCCATTCCACCTACAGTCCGCTCCACCTACAGTCCACTCCACCTACAGTCCGCTCCACCTACAGTCCGCTGCACCCACAGTCCACTCCACCCACAATCCACTCTACCTACAGTCCGCTCTCCACCCACAGTCCACTCCACCTACAATCTGCTCCACCTACAGTCCATTCCACCTACAGTCCGCTCCACCTACAGTCCACTCCACCTACAGTCCGCTCCACCTACAGTCCGCTGCACCCACAGTCCACTCCACCTACAGTCCGCTCCACCCACAGTCCATTCCACCTACAGTCCGCTCCACCCACAGTCCACTCCACCCACAATCTGCTCCACCCACAGTCCACTCCACCCACAGTCCGCTCCACCTACAGTCAACTTCACCTACAATCCGCTCCACCTACAGTCCATTCCACCTACAGTCCGCTCCACCTACAGTCCACTCCACCTACAGTCCGCTCCACCCACAGTCCGCTCCACCCACAGTCCGCTCCACCTACAGTCCGCTCCACCCATAGTCCACTCCACCTACAGTCCGCTCCACCCACAGTCCACTCCACCTACAGTCCACTCCACCTACAGTCTGCTCCACCTACAGTCCGCTCTCCACCCACAGTTCAATCCACCTACAGTCCGCTCCACCCACAGTCCGCTCCACCTACAGTCCACTTCACCTACAATCCGCACCACCTACAGTCCATTCCACCTACAGTCTGCTCCACCTACAGTCCGCTCCACCTACAGTCCGCTCCACCCACAGTCCGCTCCACCCACAGTCCACTCCACCCACAATCCGCGCCACCCACAGTCCGCTCCACCCACAGTCCGCTCCACCCACAGTCCGCTCCACCTACAGTCCACTTCACCTACAATCCGCTCCACCTACAGTCTATTCCACTTACAGTCCACTCCACCTACAGTCCGCTCCACCTACAGTCCACTCCACCTACAGTCCGCTCCACCCACAGTCCACTCCACCCACAGTCCACTCCACCCACAGTCCACTCCACCTACAGTCCGCTCCACCTACAGTCCACTCCACCCACAGTCCGCTCCACCCACACTCCACTCCACCTACAGTCCGCTCCACCCACAGTCCACTCCACCTACAGTCCGCTCCACCTACTGTCTGCTCCACCCACAGTCCACTCCACCTACAGTCCGCTCCACCTACAGTCCGCTCCACCCACAGTCCGCTCCACCTCCAGTCCACTCCACCCACAGTCCACTCCATTCACAATCCGCTCCACCCACAGTCCACTCCACCCACAGTCCACTCCACCCACAGTCCACTCCACCCACAGTCCGCTCCACCTCCAGACCGCTCCACCTACAGTCCACTCCACCTACAGTCCACTCCACCCACAGACCGCTCCACCTACAGTCCACTCCACCTACAGTCCACTCCATTCACAATCTGCTCCACCCACAGTCCACTCCACCTACAGTCCACTCCACCCACAGTCCACTCCACACACAGTCCGCTCCACCTCCAGTCCACTCCACCTACAGTCCACTCCACCTACTGTCTGCTCCACCCACAGTCCACTCCACCCACAGTCCACTCCACACACAGTCCGCGCCACCTACAGTCCGCTCCACCCACAGTCCGCTCCACCTACTGTCTGCTCCACCCACAGTCTGCTCCACCCACAGTCCACTCCACCCACAGTCCGCTCCACCTACTGTCTGCTCCACCTACAGTCCGCTCCACCCACAGTCTGCTCCACCCACAGTCCACTCCACCCACAGTCCACTCCACCCACAGTCCGCTCCACCCACAGTACACTCCACCCACAGTCCACTCCACCTACAGTCCGCTCCACCTACAGTCCACTCCACCCACAGTCCGCTCCACCCACAGTCCACTCCACCTACAGTCTGCTCCACCTACAGTCCACTCCACCCACAATCCACTCCACCTACAGTCTGCTCTCCACCCACAGTCCACTCCACCTACAATCCGCTCCACCTACAGTCCATTCCACCTACAGTCCGCTCCACCTACAGTCCACTCCACCTACAGTCAGCTCCACCTACAGTCCGCTGCACCCACAGTCCACTCCACCTACAGTCCGCTCCACCCACAGTCCACTCCACCTACAGTCCGCTCCACCCAAAGTCCACTCCACCCACAATCTGCTCCACCCACAGTCCGCTCCACCCACAGTCCGCTCCACCTACAGTCAACTTCACCTACAATCCGCTCCACCTACAGTCCATTCCACCTACTGTCCGCTCCACCTACAGTCCACTCCACCTACAGTCCGCTCCACCCACAGTCCGCTCCACCCACAGTCCGCTCCACCTACAGTCCGCTCCACCCATAGTCCACTCCACCTACAGTCCGCTCCACCCACAGTCCACTCCACCTACAGTCCACTCCACCTACAGTCTGCTCCACCTACAGTCCGCTCTCCACCCACAGTCCATTCCACCTACAGTCTGCTCCACCTACAGTCCGCTCCACCCACAGTCCGCTCCACCCACAGTCCGCTCCACCTACAGTCCACTCCACCTACAGTCCGCTCCACCCACAGTCCGCTCCACCTACAGTCCACTCCACCTACAGTCTGCTCCACCTACAGTCCGCTCCACCCACAGTCCGCTCCACCTACAGTCCACTCCACCTACAGTCCGCTCCACCCACAGTCCACTCCACCCACAATCCGCTCCACCCACAGTCCGCTCCACCCACAGTCCGCTCCACCCACAGTCCGCTCCACCTACAGTCCACTTCACCTACAATCCGCTCCACCTACAGTCTATTCCACTTACAGTCCACTCCACCTACAGTCCGCTCCACCTACAGTCCACTCCACCTACAGTCCGCTCCACCCACAGTCCACTCCACCCACAGTCCACTCCACCTACAGTCCGCTCCACCTACAGTCCACTCCACCCACAGTCCGCTCCACCCACAGTCCACTCCACCTACAGTCCGCTCCACCCACAGTCCACTCCACCTACAGTCCGCTCCACCTACAGTCCGCTCCACCCACAGTCCACTCCACCTACTGTCTGCTCCACCACAGTCCGCTCCACCCACAGTCCACTCCACCTACAGTCCGCTCCACCTACAGTCCGCTCCACCCACAGTCCGCTCCACCTCCAGTCCACTCCACCCACAGTCCACTCCATTCACAATCCGCTCCACCCACAGTCCACTCCACCCACAGTCCACTCCACCCACAGTCCACTCCACCCACAGTCCGCTCCACCTTCAGACCGCTCCACCTACAGTCCACTCCACCTACAGTCCGCTCCACCCACAGTCCGCTCCACCTACAGTCCACTCCACCCACAATCCACTCCACCTACAGTCCGCTCTCCACCCACAGTCCATTCCACCTACAATCCGCTCCACCTACAGTCCGCTCTACCCACTGTCCACTCCAACCACAGTCTGCTCCACCCACAGTCCACTCCACCCACGGTCCACTCCACCTACAGTCCGCTTCACCCACAGTCCGCTCCACCCACAGTCCGCTCCACCTACAGTCCGCTCCACCTTCAGTCCGCTCCACCCACAGTCCACTCCAACTACAGTCCACTCCACCCACTGTCCACTCCACCTACAGTCCGCTCCACCTACAGTCCACTCCACCGACAGTCCGCTCCACCCACAGTCCACTCCACCTACAGTCCGCTCCACCCACAGTCCACTCCACCCAAAATCCGCTCCACCCACAGTCCACTCCACCTACAGTCCGCTCCACCTACAGTCCACTCCACCTACAGTCCGCTCCACCCACAGTCCACTCCACCTACAGTCCGCTCCACCCACCGTCCACTCTACCCACAATCCGCTCCACCCACAGTCCACTCCACCCACAGTCCGCTCCACCCACAGTCCACTCCACCCACAGTCCGCTCCACCCACAGTCCGCTCCACCCACAGTCCGCTCCACCTACAGTCAACTTCACCTGCAATCCGCTCAACCTACAGTCCATTCCACCTACAGTCCGCTCCACCTACAGTCCACTCCACCTACAGTCCGCTCCACCCACAGTCCGCTCCACCCACAGTCCGCTCCACCTACAGTCCGCTCCACCCATAGTCCACTCCACCTACAGTCCGCTCCACCCACAGTCCACTCCACCTACAGTCCACTCCACCTACAGTCTGCTATACCTACAGTCCGCTCTCCACCCACAGTTCAATCCACCTACAGTCCGCTCCACCCACAGTCCGCTCCACCTACAGTCCACTTCACCTACAATCCGCACCACCTACAGTCCATTCCACCTACAGTATGCTCCACCTACAGTCCGCTCCACCCACAGTCCGCTCCACCCACAGTCCGCTCCACCTACAGTCCACTCCACCTACAGTCCGCTCCACCCACAGTCCGCTCCACCCACAGTCCACTCCACCCACAATCCACTCCACCCACAGTCCACTCCACCCACCGTCCACTCTAACCACAATCCGCTCCACCCACAGTCCGCTCCACCCACAGTCCGCTCCACCCACAGTCCAGTCCACCCACAATCCGCTCCACCCACAGTCCACTCCACCCACAGTCCGCTCCACCTACAGTCCACTTCACCTACAATCCGCTCCACCTACAGTCCATTCCACCTACAGTCCGCTCCACCTACAGTCCACTCCACCTACAGTTCGCTCCACCCACAGTCCGCTCCACCCACAGTCCGCTCCACCTACAGTCCGCTCCACCCACAGTCCGCACCACCCACAGTCCGCTCCACCTACAGTCCGCTCCACCTACAGTCCACTCCACCTACAGTCCACTCCACCTACAGTCCGCTCAACCCACAGTACACTCCACCTACAGTCTGCTCCACCTACTGTCTGCTCCACCCACAGTCCACTCCACCACAGTCCACTCCATTCACAATCCGCTCCACCCACAGTCCACTCCACCCACAGTCCACTCCACCCACCGTCCACTCCACCCACAGTCCGCTCCACCTCCAGTCCACTGCACCCATAGTCTGCTCCACCCACAGTCCACTCCACCCACAGTCCACTCCACCTACAGTCCACTCCACCCACAGTCCGCTCCACCCACAGTCCACTCCAACCACAGTCCGCTCCACCTACAGTCCACTCCACCCACAGTCCGCTCCACCTACAGTCTGCTCCACCCACAGTCCACTCCACCCACAGTCTGCTCCACCTACAGTCCACTTTACCTACAGTTCACTCCACTCACAGTCCACTCCACCCACAGTCAGCTCCACCCACAGTCCGCTCCACTCACAATCCGCTCCACTTACAGTCCGTTCCGCCTACAGTTCGCTCCACCTACAGTCCACTCCACCTACAGTCCGCTCCACCCACAGTCCACTCCACCCACAATCCGCTCCACCCACAGTCCGCTCCACCCACAGTCCGATCCACCCACAGTCCACTCCACCTACAGTCCACTCCACCTACAGTCCGCTCCACCCACAATCCGCTCCACCTACAGTCCATTCCACCTACAATCCACTCCACCTACAGTCCATTCCACCTACTGTCCGCTCCACCTACAGTCCACTCCACCTACAGTCCGCTCCACCCACAGTCCGCTCCACCTACAGTCCGCTCTCCACCCACAGTCCACTCCACCTACAGTCCGCTCCACCTACAGTCCACTCCACCCACAATCCACTCCACCTACAGTCCGCTCACCACCCACAGTCCACTCCACCTACAATCTGCTCCACCTACAGTCCATTCCACCTACAGTCCGCTCCACCTACAGTCCACTCCACCTACAGTCCGCTCCACCTACAGTCCGCTCCACCCACAGTCCACTCCACCTACAGTCCGCTCCACCCACAGTCCATTCCACCTACAGTCCGCTCCACCCACAGTCCACTCCACCCACAATCTGCTCCACCCACAGTCCACTCCACCCACAGTCCGCTCCACCTACAGTCAACTTCACCTACAATCCGCTCCACCTACAGTCCATTCCACCTACAGTCCGCTCCACCTACAGTCCACTCCACCTACAGTCCGCTCCACCCACAGTCCGCTCCACCCACAGTCCGCTCCACCTACAGTCCGCTCCACCCATAGTCCACTCCACCTACAGTCCGCTCCACCCACAGTCCACTCCACCTACAGTCCACTCCACCTACAGTCTGCTCCACCTACAGTCCGCTCTCCACCCACAGTTCAATCCACCTACAGTCCGCTCCACCCACAGTCCGCTCCACCTACAGTCCACTTCACCTACAATCCGCACCACCTACAGTCCATTCCACCTACAGTCTGCTCCACCTACAGTCCGCTCCACCTACAGTCCGTTCCACCCACAGTCCGCTCCACCCACAGTCCACTCCACCCACAATCCGCTCCACCGACAGTCCGCTCCACCCACAGTCCGCTCCACCCACAGTCCGCTCCACCTACAGTCCACTTCACCTACAGTCCGCTCCACCCACAGTCCGCTCCACCCACAGTCCACTCCACCCACAATCCGCTCCACCCACAGTCCGCTCCACCCACAGTCCGCTCCACCCACAGTCCGCTCCACCTACAGTCCACTTCACCTACAATCCGCTCCACCTACAGTCAATTCCACTTACAGTCCGCTCCACCTCCAGTCCACTGCACCCATAGTCTGCTCCACCCACAGTCCACTCCACCCACAGTCCACTCCACCTACAGTCCACTCCACCCACAGTCCGCTCCACCCACAGTCCACTCCAACCACAGTCCGCTCCACCTACAGTCCACTCCACCCACAGTCCGCTCCACCTACAGTCTGCTCCACCCACAGTCCACTCCACCCACAGTCTGCTCCACCTACAGTCCACTTTACCTACAGTTCACTCCACTCACAGTCCACTCCACCCACAGTCAGCTCCACCCACAGTCCGCTCCACTCACAATCCGCTCCACTTACAGTCCGTTCCGCCTACAGTTCGCTCCACCCACAGTCCACTCCACCTACAGTCCGCTCCACCCACAGTCCACTCCACCCACAATCCGCTCCACCCACAGTCCGCTCCACCCACAGTCCGATCCACCCACAGTCCACTCCACCTACAGTCCACTCCACCTACAGTCCGCTCCACCCACAATCCGCTCCACCTACAGTCCATTCCACCTACAATCCGCTCCACCTACAGTCCATTCCACCTACAGTCCGCTCCACCTACAGTCCACTCCACCTACAGTCCGCTCCACCCACAGTCCGCTCCACCTACAGTCCGCTCTCCACCCACAGTCCACTCCACCTACAGTCCGCTCCACCTACAGTCCACTCCACCCACAATCCACTCCACCTACAGTCCGCTCACCACCCACAGTCCACTCCACCTACAATCTGCTCCACCTACAGTCCATTCCACCTACAGTCCGCTCCACCTACAGTCCACTCCACCTACAGTCCGCTCCACCTACAGTCCGCTGCACCCACAGTCCACTCCACCTACAGTCCGCTCCACCCACAGTCCATTCCACCTACAGTCCGCTCCACCCACAGTCCACTCCACCCACAATCTGCTCCACCCACAGTCCACTCCACCCACAGTCCGCTCCACCTACAGTCAACTTCACCTACAATCCGCTCCACCTACAGTCCATTCCACCTACAGTCCGCTCCACCTACAGTCCACTCCACCTACAGTCCGCTCCACCCACAGTCCGCTCCACCCACAGTCCGCTCCACCTACAGTCCGCTCCACCCATAGTCCACTCCACCTACAGTCCGCTCCACCCACAGTCCACTCCACCTACAGTCCACTCCACCTACAGTCTGCTCCACCTACAGTCCGCTCTCCACCCACAGTTCAATCCACCTACAGTCCGCTCCACCCACAGTCCGCTCCACCTACAGTCCACTTCACCTACAATCCGCACCACCTACAGTCCATTCCACCTACAGTCTGCTCCACCTACAGTCCGCTCCACCTACAGTCCGCTCCACCCACAGTCCGCTCCACCCACAGTCCACTCCACCCACAGTCCGCTCCACCCACAGTCCGCTCCACCCACAGTCCGCTCCACCCACAGTCCGCTCCACCTACAGTCCACTTCACCTACAATCCGCTCCACCTACAGTCTATTCCACTTACAGTCCACTCCACCTACAGTCCGCTCCACCTACAGTCCACTCCACCTACAGTCCGCTCCACCCACAGTCCACTCCACCCACAGTCCACTCCACCCACAGTCCACTCCACCTACAGTCCGCTCCACCTACAGTCCACTCCACCCACAGTCCGCTCCACCCACACTCCACTCCACCTACAGTCCGCTCCACCCACAGTCCACTCCACCTACAGTCCGCTCCACCTACTGTCTGCTCCACCCACAGTCCACTCCACCTACAGTCCGCTCCACCTACAGTCCGCTCCACCCACAGTCCGCTCCACCTCCAGTCCACTCCACCCACAGTCCACTCCATTCACAATCCGCTCCACCCACAGTCCACTCCACCCACAGTCCACTCCACCCACAGTCCACTCCACCCACAGTCCGCTCCACCTCCAGACCGCTCCACCTACAGTCCACTCCACCTACAGTCCACTCCACCCACAGACCGCTCCACCTACAGTCCACTCCACCTACAGTCCACTCCATTCACAATCTGCTCCACCCACAGTCCACTCCACCTACAGTCCACTCCACCCACAGTCCACTCCACACACAGTCCGCTCCACCTCCAGTCCACTCCACCTACAGTCCACTCCACCTACTGTCTGCTCCACCCACAGTCCACTCCACCCACAGTCCACTCCACACACAGTCCGCGCCACCTACAGCCCGCTCCACCCACAGTCCTCTCCACCTACTGTCTGCTCCACCCACAGTCTGCTCCACCCACAGTCCACTCCACCCACAGTCCGCTCCACCTACTGTCTGCTCCACCTACAGTCCGCTCCACCCACAGTCTGCTCCACCCACAATCCACTCCACCCACAGTCCACTCCACCCACAGTCCGCTCCACCCACAGTACACTCCACCCACAGTCCACTCCACCTACAGTCCGCTCCACCTACAGTCCACTCCACCCACAGTCCGCTCCACCCACAGTCCACTCCACCTACAGTCTGCTCCACCTACAGTCCACTCCACCCACAATCCACTCCACCTACAGTCTGCTCTCCACCCACAGTCCACTCCACCTACAATCCGCTCCACCTAGAGTCCATTCCACCTACAGTCCGCTCCACCTACAGTCCACTCCACCTACAGTCAGCTCCACCTACAGTCCGCTGCACCCACAGTCCACTCCACCTACAGTCCGCTCCACCCACAGTCCACTCCACCTACAGTCCGCTCCACCCAAAGTCCACTCCACCCACAATCTGCTCCACCCACAGTCCGCTCCACCCACAGTCCGCTCCACCTACAGTCAACTTCACCTACAATCCGCTCCACCTACAGTCCATTCCACCTACTGTCCGCTCCACCTACAGTCCACTCCACCTACAGTCCGCTCCACCCACAGTCCGCTCCACCCACAGTCCGCTCCACCTACAGTCCGCTCCACCCATAGTCCACTCCACCTACAGTCCGCTCCACCCACAGTCCACTCCACCTACAGTCCACTCCACCTACAGTCTGCTCCACCTCCAGTCCGCTCTCCACCCACAGTCCATTCCACCTACAGTCTGCTCCACCTACAGTCCGCTCCACCCACAGTCCGCTCCACCCACAGTCCGCTCCACCTACAGTCCACTCCACCTACAGTCCGCTCCACCCACAGTCCGCTCCACCTACAGTCCACTCCACCTACAGTCTGCTCCACCTACAGTCCGCTCCACCCACAGTCCGCTCCACCTACAGTCCACTCCACCTACAGTCCGCTCCACCCACAGTCCACTCCACCCACAATCCGCTCCACCCACAGTCCGCTCCACCCACAGTCCGCTCCACCCACAGTCCGCTCCGCCTACAGTCCACTTCACCTACAATCCGCTCCACCTCCAGTCTATTCCACTTACAGTCCACTCCACCTACAGTCCGCTCCACCTACAGTCCACTCCACCTACAGTCCGCTCCACCCACAGTCCACTCCACCCACAGTCCACTCCACCTACAGTCCGCTCCACCTACAGTCCACTCCACCCACAGTCCGCTCCACCCACAGTCCACTCCACCTACAGTCCGCTCCACCCACAGTCCACTCCACCTACAGTCCGTTCCACCTACAGTCCGCTCCACCCACAGTCCACTCCACCTACTGTCTGCTCCACCCACAGTCCGCTCCACCCACAGTCCACTCCACCTACAGTCCGCTCCACCTACAGTCCGCTCCACCCACAGTCCGCTCCACCTCCAGTCCACTCCACCCACAGTCCACTCCATTCACAATCCGCTCCACCCACAGTCCACTCCACCCACAGTCCACTCCACCCACAGTCCACTCCACCCACAGTCCGCTCCACCATCAGACCGCTCCACCTACAGTCCACTCCACCTACAGTCCGCTCCACCCACAGTCCGCTCCACCTACAGTCCACTCCACCCACAATCCACTCCACCTACAGTCCGCTCTCCACCCACAGTCCATTCCACCTACAATCCGCTCCACCTACAGTCCGCTCTACCCACTGTCCACTCCAACCACAGTCTGCTCCACCCACAGTCCACTCCACCCACAGTCCACTCCACCTACAGTCCGCTTCACCCACAGTCCGCTCCACCCACAGTCCGCTCCACCTACAGTCCGCTCCACCTTCAGTCCGCTCCACCCACAGTCCACTCCAACTACAGTCCACTCCACCCACTGTCCACTCCACCTACAGTCCGCTCCACCTACAGTCCACTCCACCGACAGTCCGCTCCACCCACAGTCCACTCCACCTACAGTCCGCTCCACCCACAGTCCACTCCACCCAAAATCCGCTCCACCCACAGTCCACTCCACCTACAGTCCGCTCCACCTACAGTCCACTCCACCTACAGTCCGCTCCACCCACAGTCCACTCCACCTACAGTCCGCTCCACCCACCGTCCACTCTACCCACAATCCGCTCCACCCACAGTCCACTCCACCCACAGTCCGCTCCACCCACAGTCCACTCCACCCACAATCTGCTCCACCCACAGTCCGCTCCACCCACAGTCCGCTCCACCTACAGTCAACTTCACCTGCAATCCGCTCAACCTACAGTCCATTCCACCTACAGTCCGCTCCACCTACAGTCCACTCCACCTACAGTCCGCTCCACCCACAGTCCGCTCCACCCACAGTCCGCTCCACCTACAGTCCGCTCCACCCATAGTCCACTCCACCTACAGTCCGCTCCACCCACAGTCCACTCCACCTACAGTCCACTCCACCTACAGTCTGCTATACCTACAGTCCGCTCTCCACCCACAGTTCAATCCACCTACAGTCCGCTCCACCCACAGTCCGCTCCACCTACAGTCCACTTCACCTACAATCCGCACCACCTACAGTCCATTCCACCTACAGTCTGCTCCACCTACAGTCCGCTCCACCCACAGTCCGCTCCACCCACAGTCCGCTCCACCTACAGTCCACTCCACCTACAGTCCGCTCCACCCACAGTCCGCTCCACCCACAGTCCACTCCACCCACAATCCACTCCACCCACAGTCCGCTCCACCCACCGTCCACTCTAACCACAATCCGCTCCACCCACAGTCCGCTCCACCCACAGTCCGCTCCACCCACAGTCCAGTCCACCCACAATCCGCTCCACCCACAGTCCACTCCACCCACAGTCCGCTCCACCTACAGTCCACTTCACCTACAATCCGCTCCACCTACAGTCCATTCCACCTACAGTCCGCTCCACCTACAGTCCACTCCACCTACAGTTCGCTCCACCCACAGTCCGCTCCACCCACAGTCCGCTCCACCTACAGTCCGCTCCACCCACAGTCCGCACCACCCACAGTCCGCTCCACCTACAGTCCGCTCCACCTACAGTCCACTCCACCTACAGTCCACTCCACCTACAGTCCGCTCAACCCACAGTACACTCCACCTACAGTCTGCTCCACCTACTGTCTGCTCCACCCACAGTCCACTCCACCACAGTCCACTCCATTCACAATCCGCTCCACCCACAGTCAACTCCACCCACAGTCCACTCCACCCACCGTCCACTCCACCCACAGTCCGCTCCACCTCCAGTCCACTGCACCCATAGTCTGCTCCACCCACAGTCCACTCCACCCACAGTCCACTCCACCTACAGTCCACTCCACCCACAGTCCGCTCCACCCACAGTCCACTCCAACCACAGTCCGCTCCACCTACAGTCCACTCCACCCACAGTCCGCTCCACCTACAGTCTGCTCCACCCACAGTCCACTCCACCCACAGTCTGCTCCACCTACAGTCCACTTTACCTACAGTTCACTCCACTCACAGTCCACTCCACCCACAGTCAGCTCCACCCACAGTCCGCTCCACTCACAATCCGCTCCACTTACAGTCCGTTCCGCCTACAGTTCGCTCCACCTACAGTCCACTCCACCTACAGTCCGCTCCACCCACAATCCGCTCCACCTACAGTCCATTCCACCTACAATCCGCTCCACCTACAGTCCATTCCACCTACTGTCCGCTCCACCTACAGTCCACTCCACCTACAGTCCGCTCCACCCACAGTCCGCTCCACCTACAGTCCGCTCTCCACCCACAGTCCACTCCACCTACAGTCCGCTCCACCTACAGTCCACTCCACCCACAATCCACTCCACCTACAGTCCGCTCTCCACCCACAGTCCACTCCACCTACAATCTGCTCCACCTACAGTCCATTCCACCTACAGTCCGCTCCACCTACAGTCCACTCCACCTACAGTCCGCTCCACCTACAGTCCGCTGCACTCACAGTCCACTCCACCTACAGTCCGCTCCACCCACAGTCCACTCCACCTACAGTCCGCTCCACCCACAGTCCACTCCACCCACAATCTGCTCCACCCACAGTCCGCTCCACCCACAGTCCGCTCCACCTACAGTCAACTTCACCTACAATCCGCTCCACCTACAGTCCATTCCACCTACAGTCCGCTCCACCTACAGTCCACTCCACCTACAGTCCGCTCCACCCACAGTCCGCTCCACCCACAGTCCGCTCCACCTACAGTCCTCTCCACCCATAGTCCACTCCACCTACAGTCCGCTCCACCCACAGTCCACTCCACCTACAGTCCACTCCACCTACAGTCTGCTCCACCTACAGTCCGCTCTCCACCCACAGTTCAATCCACCTACAGTCCGCTCCACCCACAGTCCGCTCCACCTACAGTCCACTTCACCTACAATCCGCACCACCTACAGTCCATTCCACCTACAGTCTGCTCCACCTACAGTCCGCTCCACCCACAGTCCGCTCCACCCACAGTCCGCTCCACCTACAGTCCACTCCACCTACAGTCCGCTCCACCCACAGTCCGCTCCACCCACAGTCCACTATACCCACAATCCGCTCCACCCACAGTCCGCTCCACCCACCGTCCACTCTACCCACAATCCGCTCCACCCACAGTCCACTCCACCCACAGTCAGCTCCACCTACAGTCCACTTCACCTACAATCCGCTCCACCTACAGTCCATTCCACCTACAGTCCGCTCCACCTACAGTCCACTTCACCTACAGTCCGCTCCACCCACAGTCCGCTCCACCCACAGTCCGCTCCACCTACAGTCCGCTCCACCCACAGTCCGCTCCACCCACAGTCCGCTCCACCTACAATCCGCTCCACCTACAGTCCACTCCACCTACAGTCCACTCCACCTACAGTCCGCTCCACCTATAGTCCACTCCACCTACAGTCCGCTCCATCCACAGTCCACTCCACCTACAGTCCGCTCCACCCACAGTCCACTCCACCCACAATCCGCTTCACCCACAGTCCACACCACCCACAGTCCACTCCACCCACAGACCGCTCCACCCACAGTCCACTCCACCTACATTCCGCTCCACCTATAGTCCACTCCACCTACAGTCCGCTCCACCCACAGTCCACTCCACCCACAGTCCACTCCACCTACAGTCCGCTCCACCTACAGTCCACTCCACCTACAGTCCACTACACCCACAGTCCCCTCCACCTACAGTCCACTCCACCTACAGTCCACTCCACCTCCAGTCCACTCCACCCACAGTCCACACCACCCACAGTCCGCTCCACCCACAGTCCACTCCACCAACAGTCCGCTCCACCCACAGTACACTCCACCTACAGTCCGCTCCACCTACTGTCTGCTCCACCCACAGTCCACTCCACCACAGTCCACTCAATTCACAATCTGCTCCACCTCCAGTCCACTCCACCCATAGTCCACTCCATTCAAAATCCGCTCCACCCACAGTCCACTCCACCCACAGTCAACTCCACCCACAGTCCACTCCACCCACAGTCCGCTCCACCTCCAGTCCACTCCACCCACAGTCTGCTCCACCCACAGTCCACTCCACCCATAGTCTGCTCCACCCATAGTCCACTCCACCTACAGTCCGCTCCACCCACAGTCCACTCCACCTACAGTCCACTCCACCTACAGTCTGCTCCACCTACAGTCCGCTCTCCACCCACAGTTCAATCCACCTACAGTCCGCTCCACCCACAGTCCGCTCCACCTACAGTCCACTTCACCTACAATCCGCACCACCTACAGTCCATTCCACCTACAGTCTGCTCCACCTACAGTCCGCTCCACCCACAGTCCGCTCCACCTACAGTCCACTCCACCCACAGTCTGCTCCACCCACAGTCCACTCCACCCACAGTCCGCTCCACCTTCAGTCCGCTCCACCCACAGTCCACTCCACCTACAGTCCGCTCCACCCACTGTCCACTCCACCTACAGTCCGCTCCACCTACAGTCCACTCCACCGACAGTCCGCTCCACCCACAGTCCACTCCACCTACAGTCCGCTCCACCCACAGTCCACTCCACCCACAATCCGCTCCACCCACAGTCCACTCCACCTACAGTCCGCTCCACCTACAGTCCACTCCACCTACAGTCCGCTCCACCCACAGTCCACTCCACCTACAGTCCGCTCCACCCACCGTCCACTCTACCCACAATCCGCTCCACCCACAGTCCACTCCACCCACAGTCCGCTCCACCTACAGTCCATTCCACCTACAGTCCGCTCCACCTACAGTCCACTCCACCTGCAGTCCGCTCCACCCACAGTCCGCTCCACCCACAGTCCGCTCCACCTACAGTCCGCTCCACCCACAGTCCGCACCACCCACAGTCCGCTCCACCTACAATCCGCTCCACCCACAGTCCGCTCCACCTACAGTCCGCTCCACCTACAGTCCACTCCACCTACAGTCCACTCCACCTACAGTCCGCTCAACCCACAGTACACTCCACCTACAGTCTGCTCCACCTACTGTCTGCTCCACCCACAGTCCACTCCACCACAGTCCGATCCACCCACAGTCCACTCCACCTACAGTCCACTCCACCCACAATCCGCTCCACCCACAGTCCGCTCCACCCACAGTCCGATCCACCCACAGTCCACTCCACCTACAGTCCACTCCACCTACAGTCCGCTCCACCCACAATCCGCTCCACCTACAGTCCATTCCACCTACAATCCGCTCCACCTACAGTCCATTCCACCTACTGTCCGCTCCACCTACAGTCCACTCCACCTACAGTCCGCTCCACCCACAGTCCGCTCCACCTACAGTCCGCTCTCCACCCACAGTCCACTCCACCTACAGTCCGCTCCACCTACAGTCCACTCCACCCACAATCCACTCCACCTACAGTCCGCTCTCCACCCACAGTCCACTCCACCTACAATCTGCTCCACCTACAGTCCATTCCACCTACAGTCCGCTCCACCTACAGTCCACTCCACCTACAGTCCGCTCCACCTACAGTCCGCTCCACCCACAGTCCACTCCACCCACAATCCGCTCCACCCACAGTCCACTCCACCTACAGTCCGCTCCACCTACAGTCCACTCCACCTACAGTCCGCTCCACCCACAGTCCACTCCACCTACAGTCCGCTCCACCCACCGTCCACTCTACCCACAATCCGCTCCACCCACAGTCCACTCCACCCACAGTCCGCTCCACCTACAGTCCATTCCACCTACAGTCCGCTCCACCTACAGTCCACTCCACCTGCAGTCCGCTCCACCCACAGTCCGCTCCACCCACAGTCCGCTCCACCTACAGTCCGCTCCACCCACAGTCCGCACCACCCACAGTCCGCTCCACCTACAATCCGCTCCACCCACAGTCCGCTCCACCTACAGTCCGCTCCACCTACAGTCCACTCCACCTACAGTCCACTCCACCTACAGTCCGCTCAACCCACAGTCCACTCCACCTACAGTCTGCTCCACCTACTGTCTGCTCCACCCACAGTCCACTCCACCACAGTCCGATCCACCCACAGTCCACTCCACCTACAGTCCACTCCACCCACAATCCGCTCCACCCACAGTCCGCTCCACCCACAGTCCGATCCACCCACAGTCCACTCCACCTACAGTCCACTCCACCTACAGTCCGCTCCACCCACAATCCGCTCCACCTACAGTCCATTCCACCTACAATCCGCTCCACCTACAGTCCATTCCACCTACTGTCCGCTCCACCTAAAGTCCACTCCACCTACAGTCCGCTCCACCCACAGTCCGCTCCACCTACAGTCCGCTCTCCACCCACAGTCCACTCCACCTACAGTCCGCTCCACCTACAGTCCACTCCACCCACAATCCACTCCACCTACAGTCCGCTCTCCACCCACAGTCCACTCCACCTACAATCTGCTCCACCTACAGTCCATTCCACCTACAGTCCGCTCCACCTACAGTCCACTCCACCTACAGTCCGCTCCACCTACAGTCCGCTCCACCCACAGTCCGCTCCACCCACAGTCCGCTCCACCTACAGTCCGCTCCACCCATAGTCCACTCCACCTACAGTCCGCTCCACCCACAGTCCACTCCACCTACAGTCCACTCCACCTACAGTCTGCTCCACCTACAGTCCGCTCTCCACCCACAGTTCAATCCACCTACAGTCCGCTCCACCCACAGTCCGCTCCACCTACAGTCCACTTCACCTACAATCCACACCACCTACAGTCCATTCCACCTACAGTCTGCTCCACCTACAGTCCGCTCCACCTACAGTCCGCTCCACCCACAGTCCGCTCCACCCACAGTCCACTCCACCCACAATCCGCTCCACCCACAGTCCGCTCCACCCACAGTCCGCTCCACCCACAGTCCGCTCCACCTACAGTCCACTTCACCTACAATCCGCTCCACCTACAGTCTATTCCACTTACAGTCCACTCCACCTACAGTCCGCTCCACCTACAGTCCACTCCACCTACAGTCCGCTCCACCCACAGTCCACTCCACCCACAGTCCACTCCACCCACAGTCCACTCCACCTACAGTCCGCTCCACCTACAGTCCACTCCACCCACAGTCCGCTCCACCCACACTCCACTCCACCTACAGTCCGCTCCACCCACAGTCCACTCCACCTACAGTCCGCTCCACCTACTGTCTGCTCCACCCACAGTCCACTCCACCTACAGTTCGCTCCACCTACAGTCCGCTCCACCCACAGTCCGCTCCACCTCCAGTCCACTCCACCCACAGTCCACTCCATTCACAATCCGCTCCACCCACAGTCCACTCCACCCACAGTCCACTCCACCCACAGTCCACTCCACCCACAGTCCGCTCCACCTCCAGACCGCTCCACCTACAGTCCACTCCACCTACAGTCCACTCCACCCACAGACCGCTCCACCTACAGTCCACTCCACCTACAGTCCACTCCATTCACAATCTGCTCCACCCACAGTCCGCTCCACCTACAGTCCGCTCCACCCACAGTCCGCACCACCCACAGTCCGCTCCACCTACAATCCGCTCCACCCACAGTCCGCTCCACCTACAGTCCGCTCCACCTACAGTCCACTCCACCTACAGTCCACTCCACCTACAGTCCGCTCAACCCACAGTACACTCCACCTACAGTCTGCTCCACCTACTGTCTGCTCCACCCACAGTCCACTCCACCACAGTCCGATCCACCCACAGTCCACTCCACCTACAGTCCACTCCACCCACAATCCGCTCCACCCACAGTCCGCTCCACCCACAGTCCGATCCACCCACAGTCCACTCCACCTACAGTCCACTCCACCTACAGTCCGCTCCACCCACAATCCGCTCCACCTACAGTCCATTCCACCTACAATCCGCTCCACCTACAGTCCATTCCACCTACTGTCCGCTCCACCTACAGTCCACTCCACCTACAGTCCGCTCCACCCACAGTCCGCTCCACCTACAGTCCGCTCTCCACCCACAGTCCACTCCACCTACAGTCCGCTCCACCTACAGTCCACTCCACCCACAATCCACTCGACCTACAGTCCGCTCTCCACCCACAGTCCACTCCACCTACAATCTGCTCCACCTACAGTCCATTCCACCTACAGTCCGCTCCACCTACAGTCCACTCCACCTACAGTCCGCTCCACCTACAGTCCGCTGCACCCACAGTCCACTCCATCTACAGTCCGCTCCACCCACAGTCCATTCCACCTACAGTCCGCTCCACCCACAGTCCACTCCACCCACAATCTGCTCCACCCACAGTCCACTCCACCCACAGTCCGCTCCACCTACAGTCAACTTCACCTACAATCCGCTCCACCTACAGTCCATTCCACCTACAGTCCGCTCCACCTACAGTCCACTCCACCTACAGTCCGCTCCACCCACAGTCCGCTCCACCCACAGTCCGCTCCACCTACAGTCCGCTCCACCCATAGTCCACTCCACCTACAGTCCGCTCCACCCACAGTCCACTCCACCTACAGTCCACTCCACCTACAGTCTGCTCCACCTACAGTCCGCTCTCCACCCACAGTTCAATCCACCTACAGTCCGCTCCACCCACAGTCCGCTCCACCTACAGTCCACTTCACCTACAATCCGCACCACCTACAGTCCATTCCACCTACAGTCTGCTCCACCTACAGTCCGCTCCACCTACAGTCCGCTCCACCCACAGTCCGCTCCACCCACAGTCCACTCCACCCACAATCCGCTCCACCCACAGTCCGCTCCACCCACAGTCCGCTCCACCCACAGTCCGCTCCACCTACAGTCCACTTCACCTACAATCCGCTCCACCTACAGTCTATTCCACTTACAGTCCACTCCACCTACAGTCCGCTCCACCTACAGTCCACTCCACCTACAGTCCGCTCCACCCACAGTCCACTCCACCCACAGTCCACTCCACCCACAGTCCACTCCACCTACAGTCCGCTCCACCTACAGTCCACTCCACCCACAGTCCGCTCCACCCACACTCCACTCCACCTACAGTCCGCTCCACCCACAGTCCACTCCACCTACAGTCCGCTCCACCTACTGTCTGCTCCACCCACAGTCCACTCCACCTACAGTCCGCTCCACCTACAGTCCGCTCCACCCACAGTCCGCTCCACCTCCAGTTCTCTCCACCCACAGTCCACTCCATTCACAATCCGCTCCACCCACAGTCCACTCCACCCACAGTCCACTCCACCCACAGTCCACTCCACCCACAGTCCGCTCCACCTCCAGACCGCTCCACCTACAGTCCACTCCACCTACAGTCCACTCCACCCACAGACCGCTCCACCTACAGTCCACTCCACCTACAGTCCACTCCATTCACAATCTGCTCCACCCACAGTCCACTCCACCTACAGTCCACTCCACCCACAGTCCACTCCACACACAGTCCGCTCCACCTCCAGTCCACTCCACCTACAGTCCACTCCACCTACTGTCTGCTCCACCCACAGTCCACTCCACCCACAGTCCACTCCACCCACAGTCCGCGCCACCTACAGTCCGCTCCACCCACAGTCCGCTCCACCTACTGTCTGCTCCACCCACAGTCTGCTCCACCCACAGTCCACTCCACCCACAGTCCGCTCCACCTACTGTCTGCTCCACCTACAGTCCGCTCCACCCACAGTCTGCTCCACCCACAGTCCACTCCACCCACAGTCCACTCCACCCACAGTCCGCTCCACCCACAGTACACTCCACCCACAGTCCACTCCACCTACAGTCCGCTCCACCTACAGTCCACTTCACCCACAGTCCGCTCCACCCACAGTCCACTCCACCTACAGTCCGCTCCACCTACAGTCCACTCCACCCACAATCCACTCCACCTACAGTCCGCTCTCCACCCACAGTCCACTCCACCTACAATCCGCTCCACCTAGAGTCCATTCCACCTACAGTCCGCTCCACCTACAGTCCACTCCACCTACAGTCAGCTCCACCTACAGTCCGCTGCACCCACAGTCCACTCCACCTACAGTCCGCTCCACCCACAGTCCACTCCACCTACAGTCCGCTCCACCCAAAGTCCACTCCACCCACAATCTGCTCCACCCACAGTCCGCTCCACCCACAGTCCGCTCCACCTACAGTCAACTTCACCTACAATCCGCTCCACCTACAGTCCATTCCACCTACTGTCCGCTCCACCTACAGTCCACTCCACCTACAGTCCGCTCCACCCACAGTCCGCTCCACCCACAGTCCGCTCCACCTACAGTCCGCTCCACCCATAGTCCACTCCACCTACAGTCCGCTCCACCCACAGTCCACTCCACCTACAGTCCACTCCACCTACAGTCTGCTCCACCTACAGTCCGCTCTCCACCCACAGTCCATTCCACCTACAGTCTGCTCCACCTACAGTCCGCTCCACCCACAGTCCGCTCCACCCACAGTCCGCTCCACCTACAGTCCACTCCACCTACAGTCCGCTCCACCCACAGTCCGCTCCACCTACAGTCCACTCCACCTACAGTCTGCTCCACCTACAGTCCGCTCCACCCACAGTCCGCTCCACCTACAGTCCACTCCACCTACAGTCCGCTCCACCCACAGTCCACTCCACCCACAATCCGCTCCACCCACAGTCCGCTCCACCCACAGTCCGCTCCACCCACAGTCCGCTCCACCTACAGTCCACTTCACCTACAATCCGCTCCACCTACAGTCTATTCCACTTACAGTCCACTCCACCTACAGTCCGCTCCACCTACAGTCCACTCCACCTACAGTCCGCTCCACCCACAGTCCACTCCACCCACAGTCCACTCCACCTACAGTCCGCTCCACCTACAGTCCACTCCACCCACAGTCCGCTCCACCCACAGTCCACTCCACCTACAGTCCGCTCCACCCATAGTCCACTCCACCTACAGTCCGCTCCACCTACAGTCCGCTCCACCCACAGTCCACTCCACCTACTGTCTGCTCCACCCACAGTCCGCTCCACCCACAGTCCACTCCACCTACAGTCCGCTCCACCTACAGTCCGCTCCACCCACAGTCCGCTCCACCTCCAGTCCACTCCACCCACAGTCCACTCCATTCACAATCCGCTCCACCCACAGTCCACTCCACCCACAGTCCACTCCACCCACAGTCCACTCCACCCACAGTCCGCTCCACCTTCAGACCGCTCCACCTACAGTCCACTCCACCTACAGTCCACTCCACCCACAGACCGCTCCACCTACAGTCCACTCCACCTACAGTCCACTCCATTCACAATCTGCTCCACCCACAGTCCACTCCACCTACAGTCCACTCCACCCACAGTCCACTCCACACACAGTCCGCTCCACCTCCAGTCCACTCCACCTACAGTCCGCTCCACCTCCAGTCCACTCCACCCACAGTCCACTCCACCCACAGTCCACTCCACCCACAGTCCGCGCCACCTACAGTCCGCTCCACCCACAGTCCGCTCCACCTACTGTCTGCTCCACCCACAGTCTGCTCCACCCACAGTCCACTCCACCCACAGTCCCCTCCACCTACAGTCTGCTCCACCTACAGTCCGCTCCACCCACAGTCTGCTCCACCCACAGTCTGCTCCACCCACAGTCCACTCCACCCACAGTCCGCTCCACCCACAGTCCACTCCACCCACAGTCCGCGCCACCTACAGTCCGCTCCACCCACAGTCCGCTCCACCCACAGTCCACTCCACCCACAGTCCACTCCACCCACAGTCCGCGCCACCTACAGTCCGCTCCACCCACAGTCCGCTCCACCCACAGTCCACTCCACCCACAGTCCGCGCCACCCACAGTCCGCTCCACCCACAGTCCACTCCACCCACAGTCCGCGCCACCTACAGTTCGCTCCACCCACAGTCCACTCCACCCACAGTCCTCTCCACCCACAGACCGCTCCACCCACAGTCCACTTCACCCACAGTCTGCTCCACCTACAGTCTGCTCCACCTACAGTCCGCTCCACCCACAGTCCACTCCACCCACAGCCCACTCCACCCACAGTCCTCTCCACCCACAGACCGCTCCACCCACAGTCCACTTCACCCACAGTCTGCTCCACCTACAGTCTGCTCCCCCAAGCAGAAAGGTGGCAATCAGCAAATTATTTACTTCTCGTGATCTTGTTTGAATGATAAACGTTGTTCAGGGTACTAGGGAGAAGGGTCCTTTGTTTTTAATGTCAGAGAGAGTTTGGGTTTATTGCTGCATCTGAAAGATGGAACCTCCAGCAAATGTTGCACTTATAACATCGCAAGACTTAGGAGCAGGACGAGACCATTCAGCCCATTGAGCCTGTCCCACCATTCAATGAGATCAGGGCTGATCTGATAATCCTCAACTCCACTTTCCTGCCTTTTCTCTGTATCCCTCCATTCCTTTCTTGATTGAAAATCTCAGCCTTGAATATCCTCAGTGACCCAGCCTCGACAGCTCTCTGTGATCAAGAATGCCACAGATGCACTCCCCTCTGAGAGACGAAATTCATCTTTACCTGTGCCTTAAATTGGTGCCCCTTTATTCTGAGACTGTGCCCTCTGGTCCTAGACTCTGCTGTGAGGTGAAACAACCTCTCCACATCTACCCTGCCAAGGTCCGTGCGAACCTTAGGGGTGGCTCAGTGGTTAGCACTGGTGTCTCATAGCGCCAGGGACCTGAGTTTGATTCCCACCCTGGGTGACAGTCTGTGTGGGATGTACACATGCACCCCCATGTCTGTGTGGGATGTACACATGCACCCCCATGTCTGTGTGGGTTTGCTCCAGTTTCCTCCCACTAGCCAAAGATGGGAAATGCAGAGATAGGATTGGTTTGGGTGGGATGCTCTTCAGAGGGATAGTATGGGGTAATGGCCTGTTTCATACTGTAGAGGTTCTTGTATATTTCAATAAGGTCACCTCTCATTATTTCCAATTTACTCTACCTTTCCTCACAAGACTCTAATTCCATACATGGGGTCAACTACTGAACTGCTTCCAATGCCAGTCCACCTTTCCTTAGCTCAGGGGTCAGACTGTGGTTTGACTAGTGTTTTGTAGAGTTTTAGCAAAAGCCTCATGACTTTTAAATTCCATTAACAGAATCATAGGATCCCTACAGTGCAGTCCGAGGCCATTTGGCCCATTGGTCTGCATTGATCCTCCAAAGAGCATCCCACCCTATCCCCATATTTCCTGTGGCTAATCCACCGAGCCTGCACATCCCTGAACACTACGGGTCAGTTTAGATGGTGGGAGGGAATTAGTTTTTCCAGAGGAGACCCATGCAGACCTGGGTTGTAAATGCCAGTCACTCACCTCCCACTCCTCTCAGTGTATACTGTGCAGTGGGATTATGATGAGCTGGCACAGAACCTCAGTTTGTGCTGACTGCCATAATTGCACAGAGCCATGGCTTGGAAACTGCCCTATGGCCCATTGCAACCGGGCTGGTCAAAAACAACCGGGCTGGTCAAAAACAACCGGGCTGGTCAAAACCAGCTGTCTGACTGCACCATCTTGCAGCAGGTGGCCCAGAGCCATGTGTGCCAATGTTTGTTGTGCTCAGTGGTGACCAGCTGCACACGAGGGAATTCTGCTGTGTGGATGTGTGTGTGTGTGTGTGAGTGTGTGTGTAAGCGTGTGTGTGCCTGTGTGAGTTTGTGCACGTGTTTGCGTGTGTGTGAGTGGGTGTGTAAGTGTGTGTCTGTGTCTGTGTGAGCATGTGTGTCTGTGAATCTGTGTGAGTGTGTGTCTGTGTGTGAGTCTGTGTGTGTGTGTGTGTGAGAGAGTGTGTTTGTGGGTGGTGTGTCTGTGTGTGTGAGACAGAGTGTGCTTATGTGTGTGTGATTGTGTGAGTAAGCGTATGTCTGTGTCTTTGTGCATGTCTGTGTGTGTATATGAATGTGTGTACATGTGTCTGTGTGCATGTGGTGGGTCTGTGTCTGTGTGTGTCTGCATGTGTGAGTGTGAGTGTCTGTGTATGTGTGTCTGTGTGTATGAGTGTGTGTGCCTATCAGTGTGTGGGTGTGTATCTGTGCTGTGTGTGTGTCTATGTGTGTCTTGTGTGTCTGTATGTGTGTGTGTCTGTGTGTATATATGTGTGTGTGTCTGTGTGAGTGTGTGTGTCTGTCTGTGTGTGAGTGTGTGTGCATGTCAGTGTGTGAGTGTGTATCTGTGCTGTGTGTGCGTGTGTGTGTGTCTGTGTGTATATATGTGTGTGTGTCTGTGTGAGTGTGTGTGTGTGAGAGTGTGTGTGTGTGTCTGTGTGTGTGAGTGTGTGTGTGTGTGTGTCTGTGTGTGTGTGTCTGTGTGTGTGTGTGAGTGTGTGTGTGTGTGTCTGTGTGTGTGTGTGTGTGTCTGTGTGTGTGTGTGAGAGAGGGTGTGTGTGTGTGTGCATGTGTGTGTGTGTCTGCTAATGCCTAATCCTCCAGCTGAGACCCATCCCTGTGTCAGACCACACCAGAGGCAAGAGAGCTATTGTAATTAATCCTGGCAACTCACTCACCCTCCCAACCATTGGCTCAGTCTGAAAAAGGCAGTAAGGGAACTAACATCCAGCTATTTCTGGTACACTTTCTAAAAGAAAACTAACTTATCAGTGACCCTGAGCTCTTCACCAAAGACCAAGTTCCCTCGCTCTATCTACACTGACGCCATTGAGCAATGAGCAGACAGCAGAACTGGCATCGAAAATATCGCATTCGATAAATCTCGAATCTGCAGCCAAGATAAACAGCGCAGGCCTTCAGTGCGATAAGAAGAGCCATTGCTGGCGTGTAGAAGAGGGAAAAGGTTGAGTAACAGCAATCAGGGCTGAAGGAATCAGTAAATGAACGCTGAGAGTTCCCCTTCAGAGACGCAATTGTTGCAGAGCAAGCTATAGAAAATGGAAGAAGAATGAACCCTTTGGCCCACTATATTGTGCCAAACATAATGTTAAATTAAGTTAATCTCTTCTGCTTCCCCCGGTCCATATCCCTCCATTTCTTGCCTGTTCATACGTTTATCTAAAAGCCCCTTAAATGCCCCTAATGTATCTGCCTCCACCCCCACCCCTGGCAGTGTGTTCCACACTCCTACCACTCTCTGTGTAAAAAACTTGCCCTTCACATCTCCTTTGAACTTCCCCACCCCACCACCTTAAATGCATGACCCCTGGTAGGAGGCATTTCAACTCTGGGAAAAAAAGATTCTGACAATCGACCATATCTGTGCATCCCATAATTTTATAAACTTCCATCAAGTCTCCCCTCAGCCTCCGCTGCTCCAGACAAAACAACCCCAGGTTTTCCAGCCTCTCCCTATAGCTCATGCCCTCTAATCCAGGCAGCATCCGGGTAAGCCTGTTCTACACCCTCTCCGAAGCCCCCACATCCTTGCTGTAATGTGGTGACCAGAACTGAATACAATACTCTAAGAGTGGCCTAACCAAAATCTTATAAAGCTGTAACATAACATCCTGACTCTTCTACAGGGAGTTAGTCTATAGTGCCACAGTGACATTCCAGTGAAACCTCACTTCTGATTAGATATAATGGGGCCTCACAATCACTCAAAACTCGTCCAATAATCTATCACTATCTATAACACTATATACATTAATGAAACAAAAGTCTATTTAACACATTACATTTAAAAACATTGTTAGTGCAGGGACAGAGGGTCATCATGGTGTAGAAGGTAGACTCCCTCAGCCCTGTGAAGTGAGCTATATCACACATTTTCTCCTTATGCTCAAAAGCTTTATAATAACCCGCCTTTGTTTTGGATTCACCACCTGCAATTCTATCACCAGGAGGCTTCTTGCTAACATTCTTGTCACTATGCCCCTCCAATTTTTTTTCAAAAATAGGGATAATCCAGATGTAATGTCCCTTTCACAGAAAGCTGCTCAATGTATCTCTCTCAGAAAGCTGGCCTCTGTACAGTATCTCACTCAGAAAGCTGCTCTCTATACGCTAACTCAGAAAGCTACTCTATGTACTGTATCTCAGAAAGCAACTGTCTGGAAAATATCTCTCTCAGACAGCCGCTCTCTGTACAGTGTCCCTCTCGCAAAACTGCTCTCTGTACATTACCACCAAAAGCTAATCTCTGGACAGTGTTTCAGAAAAGTGTTCTCTGTAAAGTCTCTCTCTTGGAAAGCGGCTCTCTGCACAGCACTCCAAAAAGCTGCTCTCATGACAGTGTCTGTCTCAAAAAGCTGCTCTTTGTACAGTGGGTGGCACGGTGGTTAGCACTGCTGCTTCACAGTGCCAGAGACCAGGGTTCAATTCCCTCCTCAGGTGACTGTTTGTGTGGAGTTTGCACATTCTCCCCCTGTGTGCAGGTTAGGTAAATTGGCCGTGCTAAATTGCCCGTAGTATTAGGTGACGGGGTAAATGTAGGGGAATGGGTCTGGGTGGGTTGCGCTTGGCAGGTCGGTGTGGACTTGTTGGGCTGAAGGGCCTGTTTCCACACTGTAAATAAAAAAGAAAAAGTATCTCAGAAAGCTGCTGTCTGTGCAGTGCCTCAGAAGGTGGCTCTCAGTACAGTATCTCTCTCAGAAACCTGTTCTCTGCACAGTATCTTAGAGAGCTGATCTCTGTACAGCATCTCTGTCAGAAATCTGCACTCTGTACGTTATCTCAGAAAGCTGCTCTCTGTACAATATCTCTCTCAGAACGTTGCTCCCTGTACACTATCTCTCACAAAGCTACTCTGTGCAGTATTACAGAAATCTGCTCTTTGTTGAGTATCTCTGTCAGTAAGCTGCTGTCTGTGCAGAATCTCAGAAAGCTGCTCTCTGACAGTATCTCTCTCAGAAAGTTGCTCTCTGTACAGTACCTCAGATCACTGGTCTTTTTACAGTATCTACTACAGAAAGCAGTTCTCTGTAAAGTACCTCAGAAAGCTTGTCTCCGTACAGTATCTCCCTCAGAAAGCTGCCTTCTGCGCAGTACCCTCCAACCATAAGCTGCTCTCCGTACAGTATCTCAGAAAGCTATTATCTGTACAATATCTCAAAAAACTGCTCTCTGTACAGTCCCTCATTAAGCTGCTCCCTGTACAGTATCTCTCTCTGTGCAACACCTCAGAAAGCTTGTCTCTGTACAGTATCCACAGCAGAAAGTTACTGTCTGGACTGTGTCTCAGGAAGCTGCTCTCTGTACAGTATCTCTTTCAGATAGCTGCTCTCTACCGTACCTCAGAAAGCTGATCTTTGTACATTATCCCAGAAAGGTGCTTTCTTCAGTATCTCTCTCAGAAAGCTACTCGGAATACAGTATCTGAGAAAGCTTCTCTCTGTACACTATCTCTGTCAGAAAGGTCTCATCTATACACTACCTCCAAAACCTGCTGTCTGTACAGTAACTCTCTCAGAAAGCTGTTCCCTGTACAGTATCTCAGAAAGCTGCTATATGTACAGTATCTCCCTCAGAAAGCTGCTATATGTACAGTACCCCTCACAGAAAGCTTGTCTCTGTACAGTATCTACTACAGAAAGCTGTTCTCTGTACTGTGTCTCAGGAAGCTGGTCTTTGTACAGTACCTCAGAAATCTAGTCTCTGTACAGGATCTCTGTCTGAAAGCTGCTCTGAGTACAGTATCTAGAAAGCTGCTCTTTGTACAGTACCTCAGAAAGCTGCTCTCTGTACATTATCCCAGAAAGTTACTCTCTTCACTATCTCTCTCAGAACACTGCTCTGAATACAGTACCTCAGAGAGCTGTTCTCTGTTCACTATCTCCCTCAGAAATCTGCTTTTTGTGCAGTGTCTCCCTCAGAAAGCTGCCTGTGTCCAGTATCTGTTAGAAAAGTGCTCCCTGTACAGTACCTTAGAAAGCCTTTACATGTACAATATCTCTCTGAGAAAGCTATTCTCTGTACAGTACCTCAGAAAGCTGCTCTCTTCAGTATCTCTCTCAGAATGCTGCTCTAAACGCAGTATTTCAAAAAGCTGCTCTCTGTCCAGTATCCCTCTCAGTATGCTGCTCTCTGTGGAGTACCTCAGAAAGCTGGTCTCTGTATAGTATCTCTCGCAGAGATCCAGAGAGCAGCTTTCTGAGGTACTGCACAAACAGCTGCTTTCTGAGGTAGATTAGATTACTTACAGTGTGGAAACAGGCCCTTCGGCCCAACAAGTCCATACCGACCCACCGAAGCGCAACCCACCCATACCCCTACACTTAACCCTTCACCTAACACTACGGGCAATTTAGCATGGCAGTTCACCGGACCTACACATTTTTGGACTGTGGGAGGAAACCGGAGCACCCGGAGGAAACCCACGCAGACACGGGGAGAACGTGCAAACTCCACACAGTCAGTCACCTGAGTCAGGAATTGAGCCCGGGTCTCAGGCGCTGTGAGGCAGCAGTGCTGACCACTGTGCCACCGTGCCACCCACAAACGTGCCGTACTGCACAAACAGCTGCTTTCTGTAGTAGATACTGTAAAGAGACCGGTACAGTCACTCTCTCAGAAAGCTGCTCTCTGCACAACACCTGGGAAAGCTGGTCTCTGTGGTCCCAGGTCTCTTTACAGTATCTACTACAGAAAGCAGCTGTACAGTATCTCTATAAGAAAGCTGCTCTCTGTACAGTACCTCAGGAAGACGCTCTGTGTACAATACTTCAGAAATATGTTTCCTGTACAGTATCTCTCTCCGAAAGCTGTTTACTCTACAATACCTCAGAAAGATGCGCTCAGTACAGTCCCTCGGAGAGCTGCTCTCTGTGCAGTATTGATCAGAGAAAGCTGTTTTGTGTACAGTAACTTTCTCAGAGAGCTGCTCTCTATACAATACCTCCGAAAGCTGCTCTCTGTACGGTATTGATCACAGAAAGCAGCTCTCAGTACAGTATCGCTCCCAGAAAGCCGCGAGCTGTACAGTATCTCAGAAAGATGCACTCTTTACAGTATCTCTCTCAGAAAGATGTCTCTGTACAGTACCTCTCTCAGAAAGGTGCTCTCTGTACAGTACCTCAGAAAACTACTCTCTGTACACTATCTCCCTCCGAAAGCTGTTTGCTCTACAGTACCTCAGAAAGCTGCTCTCAGTACAGTGCCTCCGAAAGCTGTTCTCTGTGCAGTAACCCAGAAAGATGTTCTCTAAACAGTATCTCTCTCAGAAAGCTGTTGCTGTGCAGTATTCATCAGAGAAAGCTTCTTTCTATACAGTACCCGAGAAAGCTGCTCTCTGTACAGGATCTCAGAATGATGCTCTGTGTACAGTATCTCTCTCAGATACCTGCTCTCTGTACAGTATCTTCTCTCAGAACGCTGTTCTCTTACAGTACCTCAGAAAGCTGCTCTCTGTACAGTACTCAGATACCTGCCCTCTGTACAGTATCTCAGAATGATGCTCTGTGTACAGTATCTCTCTCAGAGAGCCGCTCTCTGTACAGTACCTCAGATACCTGCCCTCTGTACAGTATCTTCTCTCAGAAAGCTGCTCTCTGCACAGTATCTTAGAAGGCTGCTCTCTGTACATTATCCCAGAAAATTGCTCTCTTCAGTATCTCTCTCAGAAAGCTGCTTGAAATACAGTATCTGAGAAAGCTCCTCTCTGTACACTATTTCTGTCAGAAAGGTGTCCTCTATACACTACCTCCAAAACCTGCTGTCTGTACAGTATCTCTGTCAGAAAGCTTCTCTCTGTACATTATCTCAGAAAGCTGCTGTCTTCAGTATCTCTCTCAGAAAACTGCTGTCTGTACAGTATCTCTCTCAGAAAGCTGCTCTCTGTACATTATCCCTGTCAGAAACTGCTCTCTGTACAGTATTGATCATAGAAAGTCACTTTCTGTACAGTACCTGAGAAAGATGCTCTCTGAACTGTATCTGTCTCAGAAAAATGTCTCTGTACAGTATCTCAGAAAGCTGCTCTCTGTACAGTATCTCAGAAATCTGCCCTCTGTACAGTATATCTCTCTGAAAGCTGCTCTCTGTACAGTATCTCTCTCAGATTGCGGTTCTCTGTACAGTACCTCAGAAAGCCGTTACATGTATACTATCTCTGTCAGAAAGCTTTTCTCTGTTCATTATCCCAGAAAGCTGCTCTCTTCAGTATATCTCTCAGAACGCTGCTCTGAACACAGTATCTCAGAAAGCTGCTCTCTGCATAGTTGCTCTCAGAAAGTTGCTCTCGGTGCAGAATCCCACTCAGAAAGCTGCTCTCTGTACAGTATCTCTGTCAGAAAGCTGCTCTCGGTGCAGTATCTCTCTCAGAAAGCTGCTCTCTGTACAGATTCTCTGTCAGGAAGCTGTTAACTGCATGGTATCCCTCTCATTCCTGATGAAGGGCTTTTATCTGAAACATCGATTTTCCTCAGATGCTGCCTGACCTGCAGTGCTTTTCCGGCACCACTCTTATCTTGACAGTATCTATCTCTCTCAGGAAGCTGTTCTCTGTACAGTATCTCTCTCAGGAAGCTGCTCTGTGTGCAGTATCTCTCACAGGAAGCTGTTCTGTGTACAGTATCTCTCTCAGGGAGCTGTTCTCTGTACAGTATCTCTCTCAGGAAGCTGCTCTCTGTACAGTATCTCTCTCAGGGAGCTGTTCTCTGTACAGTATCTCTCTCAGGAAGCTGTTCTGTGTACAGTATCTCTCTCAGGGAGCTGTTCTGTGTACAGTATCTCTCTCAGGAAGCTGCTCTGTGTACAGTATCTCTCTCAGGGAGCTGTTCTCTGTACAGTATCTCTCAGGAAGCTGCTCTGTGTACAGTATCTCTCTCAGGAAACTGTTCTGTGTACAGTATCTCTCTCAGGAAGCTGTTCTGTGTACAGTATCTCTCTCAGGGAGCTGTTCTATGTACAGTATCTCTCTCAGGGAGCTGCTCTCTGTACTGTATCTCTCACAGGAAGCTGTTCTGTGTACAGTCTCTCTCTCAGGAAGCTGTTCTCTGTACAGTATCTCTCACAGGAAGCTGTTCTGTGTACAGTATCTCTCTCAGGAAGCTGCTCTCTGTACAGTATCTCTCTCAGGGAGCTGTTCTGTGTACAGTATCTCTCACAGGAAGCTGTTCTGTGTACAGTATCTCTCACAGGAAGCTGCTCTCTGTACAGTATCTCTCTCAGGGAGCTGTTCTGTGTACAGTATCTCTCTCAGGGAGCTGTTCTGTGTACAGTATCTCTCTCAGGAAGCTGCTCTCTGTACAGTATCTCTCACAGGAAGCTGCTGTCTGTACAGTACCCCTCACTGACAGCTGTTGTGATGGCAGCTGACATCGGTGCATGCTTAGAATGAAATGTACAAACCAATCACTGCTGCAATCACGGTATTGCCAATGGGTAAACGTTCCCAAAAATTCCGTTCCTTACTTACTTCGCAACAGGTTACCAGACTGGGTGTGATTGAGGTTCACAAGGAAGAAGTATTAGAAATCCTGCAGGCCTTGAAAATGGATAAGTCCCCTGGGCCGGATGGGATTTATCCTCGGATCCTCTGGGAAGCCAGGGAGGAAATTGCCAAGCCTTTGGCATTGATCTTTAAATTGTCATTGTCTACAGGAATAGTGCCAGAAGACTGGAGGACAGCAAATGTGGTTCCCCTGTTCAAGAAGGGGAGTAGAGACAACCCTGGTAATTATAGACCAGTGAGCCTTACTTCAGTTGTTGGTAAAGTGTTGGAAAATGTTATAAGAGATAGGATTTATAATCATCTAGAAAAGTATCATTTGATTAGGGATACTCAGCACGGTTTTGTGAAGGGCAGGTCGTGCCTCACAAACCTTACTGAGTTCTTTGAGAAGGTGATCAAACAGGTAGATGAGAGTAAACCGGTTGATGTGGTGTATATGGATTTCAGCAAGGCATTCGATAAGGTTCCCCACAGTAGGCTATTGTACAAAATGTGGAAGAATGGGATTGTGGGAGATGTAGCAGTTTGGATCAGTAATTAGCTTGCTGAAAGAAGACAGAGGGTGGTGGTTGATGGGAAATGTCCATCCTGGAGTCCAGTTACCAGTGGTGTACCGCAAGGGTCGGTGTTGGGTCCACTGCCTTTCGTCATTTTTATATACGACCTGGATGAGGACGTAGAAGGGTGGGTTAGTAAATTTACAGATGACACTAAGGTCGGTGGAGTTGTGGATAGTGACGAAGGATGCTGTAGGTTACAGAGAACATAGATAAGCTGCAGAGCTGGGCTGAGAGGTGGCAAATGGAATTTAATGTGGACAAGTGTGAGGTGATTCACTTTGATCGGAGCAACAGGAATGCAAAGTACTGGTCTAATGGTAACATTCTTGGTAGTGCAGATGAGCAGAGAGATCTTGGTGTCCAGGGACACAGATCCTTGAAAGTTGCCACCCAGGTTGACAGGGTTGTTAAGAAGGCTTACAGTGTTTTAGCTTTTATTAATAGAGGGATCGAGTTCCGGAACCATGAGGTTATGCTACAGCTGTACAAAACTCTGGTGAGGCCGCAATTGGAGTATTGTGTACAGTTCTGGTCACCACACTATAAGAATGATGTGGAAGCTTTGGAAAGGGTGCAGAGGAGATTTACTAGGATGTTGCCTGGTATGGAGGGAAGGTCTTATGAGGAAAGGCTGAGGGACTTAAGGCTGTTTTTGTTAGAGAGAAGAAGGTTGAGAGGTGACTTAATCGAGATGTATAAGATAATCAGAGGGTTAGATAGGGTGGACAGAGAGAGCCTTTTTCCAAGAATGGTGACAACGAGCACAAGGGGGCATAGCTTTAAATTGAGGGGTGATAGATATAGGACAGATGTCAGAGGTAGTTTCTTTATTCAGAGATAGTTTCTTTATTCAGAGAGTAGTAAGGGTATGGAATGCTTTGCCTGCACCTGTAGTAGATTCGCCAACTTTAAGTACATTTAAGTCATCATTGGACAAGTATGTGGACGCACATGGAATAGTGTAGGTTAGATGGGCTTCAGATTGGTATGATTGGTCAGTGCAACATCGAGGGCCAAAGGGCCTGTACTGCGCTGTAATGTTCTGTGTTCTAAAGTTCTATGTTCTATAATGAGCAAATTGTGATGCCGGAACACACAATATCTGTGAGCTACGCAAGCTTAATTCTCCGTCTAACAAAGACAAGCATACCATACTCTGTCTTTACCCACCCGATCTACCTGTGTGGCCACTTTCAAAGAGTTATGGACTTGAACCCCAAGATCCCTCTGTATATCAATGCTGTTCAGGGTCCTGCCATTAACTGCATACCTTTCCTTAACATTTGATCTCTCAAAGTGCAGCACCTCACACTTACCCAGATTAAACACCACCTGCCATTTCTCCACCCATATCTGTAACTGATCTATATCCTGTGACAATCTTCTACACTATCCATAACCCCACCAACCTTTGTATCATCTGCAGACTTACTAACCTGCTCATCTACATTTTCATCCAAGTTTTATATCTATCACAAGTATGGATTCCTGTGGAACACCACTAGTCACGGACATCTAACCTGAAAAACACCCTTCCACCACTACCCTTTACCTTCTCTGCATTAGGACATGGGTAAACTCTGCCCGTTAATTTAAACCAGCAACACAGGAATGGTTTAACCCGTGCTGTAATCTGTTAAAATCCGAGAGACCAAGAACTATCCCAAAGGTCACAATGTGAAGTAAAAATTAACAAACTTTTTTTAAAAGTCTAACAGAGAATAATTAACTGACAACTATTTACAACTCCTTTCTCTAACCTATTTTTCACTTACCCTTCTATAATACTGGTCCAATAAAACCCACAATGAAGATTTACAGAAATATTCAAATTTGGAAACCAACCTGCTGTTGAATCTTCTCTTTGTATCTTCCTGTGTCATCTTTCCTTCTTCTTAGGATTTCTAGGCAAAGGTACCTTTAAGAGAGCTATTCTGTGGGCAATCTGCATATGTCAGTTGCTTGGCAGTTCTCCCCCAACTGTTCATTTTTTTGCTCTTCTTTTCACTGTTTTCATTTCAGATCAATTCATTGGTTTTAATATGGTCAAAATACTAAACTCAAACTTGATTGGAATTTAGTATCTTGGAGCATAATTTAAACTGATTGGCCAAATTTGTGTTTGTTTTTGTCACATTGTAAATTCTTCAGCACTCTGTGCGCCTGCTAATTCCTTCAACCCTCTTAAAGATACAATCCACTCCACACCTTCATAACATATGAGAAAGCCAATTCTGAATCCACGCAGGCAATTCACCGTGGATCCCATGCATCCTAATCTTCTGGATGAGTCTACCATGTTGAAAGCCTGACTAAACTATATGGACAACATTTGCTACCCTATTGATCACCTTCATCACCTCCTCGACAAATTCAATCAAGTTCATAAGACATGACCTGCCATGCACAAAGCCATGCTGACTGTCCCTAATTAGTCATCCTTTTCCAAATACCCACCAATCCTATCCCTAAGAATTCTCTCCAATAACTTCCCAACCACTGATGTGAGACTCACTGGCCTATAGTTTCCTGGTTCTCTTTATTGAACAGAGAAGGAAATATTGTTAACACAATCTCTCAGGCCGGAGGGTAGTGGCTGCGCAGCTAATTCTCTCTGTTTGAGAAAACACAGAGAACCATAGAATCATCACGGCACAGAACGAAACCCTTTGTTCTTTCAATCCAATGCTGGACGAATGTACCATTTCTAACAACCTGCTTCTCCAGCACTCTGTGAAATGCATTTCCACTGTTTCTATCTGGTAACCCTAACCCTCCTGCAGGCTAACAGCTCAAGGTTCAATTCACTTCTGCTCCCTCTTCAGGACAACAACGGAGGAGCTATCTTTCCCTTCATCCAACCTTCTCCCTGTTGCCCGGACTCCCCAATGGGCGACAGGTCTACAGCCAGCTGTTGCCTGCCCTCTCATCACTTCCCCACAGGACTGTGTGTCCCATTGACAAGGCACCTTCAGCCCATCAGGTCTGTACTGCCGAGGCTACACTAAATTGGTCCAAAGCCTCAAAAGTGATGACCATTTTCCCACACTCCCACCCACAGCCTCGAAAGTTACGACACGTGCTCACCCAGGTATGTTGTAAGGTTGTGAGGTTTCTCCACCTCAACTTCCGCCCTCCCAGCCATGCCTTCCAGACTCTCACAGCCCTCTGGATGGGAGAAGGCTTTTCCTCATTCCTGTCTAAACCTCCTGCTTTTCATTTTCAAATGATACCCCCTTGTTACTAACCCTCGACTGAAGGGACCAACTACTTTCCAGTCACTCTGTCCTTGTCCCTCATAATCCAATACACCTCTATCATACTCCACCCCCAACCTCTCTGCTCTGTAGAAAACATCCCGAGCTTATCCAGCCTCTGTTCATCACTGAAATGCTCCATCCTAGGCCGCATCCTGGTGAATCGCTCCTGTATCCCCTCCAGTGCACTTACATCCTTCCCGATAGTGTGGGGACCAGAACTGTACACCGTCCTCCAGCCGCACCTCACCAGAATCCTGTACAACCCCAACATACCTTCCCAGCTCTAATAATCTATGACTGATAAAGACAAGTATGTTGCCTTAACTACTCTATTTCTGCTTTCAGGGTAGAAAAAAATCCCAAGATCCCTCCGTTCCTCTGAGCTTCCTAGTGTCCTGTCATTCACTGAGTACTCCCTTGTCTTGTTGCTCCTTCCAAAGTGCACTACCACTGCGTTAAAATCCTCGAACCCCTCTCCCTAACAACACTGTGGGAGTCCAAACATTATGAGGACAGCAGTGGTTCTAGGAGGTGGCTCATCACTCGTTCCCCAGAGCAGTTAGTGATGGGCAACAGTTGCTGCTCCAGCCAACGATAGTCAGAGAGCAGGAAAGAATGTGATAAATGTACTGATCTGCTGCAGTGAAGTAGGGAGGGGAGAGGTTAGTGGGTTAGTTGAGCCGAATGACCTGCCAAAGTTTTGAAGCACATCCAAAATGGCATCAGAGTGGGACGGCAGTGTTTGGGCCCCTGTACCTGGGCCTCTGCCAATCCAGCCTGAAGAAACGCAGCAGGTCAGGCAGCATCCAAAGAGCAGGAGAACCGACGTTTCGGGCATGAGCCCTTCTTGAAGGTTCCTGAAGAAGGGCTCATGCCCGAAACGTCGATTCTCCTGCTCTTTGGATGCTGCCTGACCTGCTGCGCTTTTCCAGCAACACATTTTCAGCCCTCCTCCAATCCAGCCTGCTTCTCCCTTTGTCTTTTTGCTTTCGCTCTTTCTCTCTCTCTTTTTCCTTTCCTTTTTCTTTTCTTTGAAGTCTTTTAAGGTGGGACCGTCGACATCGGCACGGCAGTGAGGGGGGGGGCCTGTGCCGAATGGCGGCAGCCTCCCGGCAATATGAGGCAGCGGCTGCAAGAACGTGGCCCCTCCTGGTGGCTGGCGGTGGTAGTGACGGCAAAGCTCCCTCTGGCATTGAGGTGGTGGCAGGCCCTAGAACGTGGCTCCACCTGGTGGGCGATGTGAGGCCTGCAGGCTGGCTGACCATTCCATGCAGCCTTTTTGAGATGGGACTTTAAGAAGATCTGGAGGTTTTTCATTTCCTTTTGGCTCTGTTTCTGCTGTTTCTCTTGTTGTTTTTTGTTGATCAAATTGTGCTTTTGTAACCAAGGTGGCTTCGGGAGGATGGTGACTTTGTACACTGTAAGCTTTTGTTCCTATAATTGAGCATACACATCCTAAGAAGTCCAGTTTGCACAATGTAGGGCGATGGTTTGCTGTTTGTTTCTGAACTTGTGCTAGATTTTACAATCCAACTGATCTCTGTTTAACTTCTATGAACTGATAGAGTGACAGGGTGGTAGGAATGTTCATGCATTAATCTCTTTTATGCTGGAAGTCTTGACAGTACAAAGTTCAGAATAGATGTGAATCATTTCTGGACTTTCTCTTTGCCAGACGAATGTGCCATTCCCTAATTTTTAACCGATGACAGCGAGAACTCCAAGAGGCCCCTCTGACAGAGTCTCTTCTGGGAGGTGTCAGCGTCTGGCTCTGTGACAAAGATGGAAATGTCCAAAACAAAGCCAGCTTGGCAGAGCTGAGCAGTTAGTGTTATGGACCAGACCAAATCCCCACAAAACATCATCAAGGAGATCGCACAGACCCCAGCTTTTATCTTATTTAAGCGTGTAAGGTACTGCATTCCAGATGCGATTCGATGGGTCAACAGTTAAACTTTAAGCAAAGAACACTTTACTCTGACAACCACTGTTAAATAAAAACAATACAAATCAAGAATTGATGTAACTTTAACTATCAGAATATTTATCAAGATAATATACTATTCAACGGTCAGAGTTATACGGAGAGGTCTGACCAGCCAGGACATTTTTTTCGAGTGTAGGAGGCTGAGGGGATGAAGTAGATTGGTTAGCAAGGATAGATCTCATGGGTGAACCAGGCATTTGGATACAGAACTGGCTCGAAGGTAGAAGACAGAGGGTGGTGGTGGAGGCTTGTTTTTCAGACTGGAGGCCTGTGACCAGTGGAGTGCCACAAGGATCGGTGCTGTGTCCACTACTTTTCATCGTTTACATAAATGATTTGGATGTGAGCATAAGAGGTATAGTTAGTAAGTTTGCAGATGACACCAAAATTGGAGGTGTAGTGGACAGTGAAGAAGGTTACCTCAGATTACAACAAGATCTTGACCAGATGGGCCAATGGGCTGAGGAGTGTCAGATGGAGTTTAATTCAGATAAATGCGAAGTGCTGCATTTTGGAAAGGCAAATCATAGCAGGGCTTATACACTTAATGGTAAGGTCCGAGGGAGTGTTGCTGAACGAAAAGACCTTGGAGTGCAGGTTCATAGCTCCTTGAAAGTGGGGTCGCAGGTAGATAGGATAGTGAAGAAGGTGTTTGGTATGCTTTCCTTTATTGGTCAGAGTATTGAGTACAGGAGTTTAGGGTGAGAGGGGAAAGATCTAAATTAGATGTAAGGAGCAACATTTTCACACAGAGGGTAGTGTGTGTATGGAATGAGCTGCCAGAGGAAGTGGTGGAGGCTGGTACAATTACAACATTTAAAAGGCATCTGGATGGGTATATGAATAGGAAGGGTTTAGAGAGATATAGGCCAAGTGCTGGCAAATGGGACTAGACTAGGTTAGGAAATTTAGTTGCTATGGATGAGTTGGACTGAAGGGTCTGTTTTTGTGCTGTACATCTTGATGACTCTAAGTGTATAAGATCATGAGAGGCATGGATGCACTCAGTCTTTTTCCCAGGGTTGGGGAATCGAGGATTAGAGGGCATCAGTTTAAGGTTAGAGGGGAACCTTTTTACACAGAGGGTGGTTAGGCATATGGACTGAGCTGCCAGTGGAGTGGTTGAGGTGGATACATTAACATCATTTAAAAGGCATTTGGACAAATACATGGATAGGAAAGGTTTAGAAGGAGATGAGCTAAGTGCAGGGAAATGGGGTCAGGGTGGATGGACATTTTGGTCGGCATGGACCAGTTAGGGCCAATGGTCCTGTTTCCGCCTTGGCAAAGGCAAGTTCGGCAAAAGAGATTTCACACATTTGCTATCTCCTCCAGTTCAGGAGAAAGGAAAACCCAAAGTTATGAACCTAGCAGCAGAGGGAGAACTCTGGCTTCTTGAAGCAGCAGAGAGAGAGCTGTATCAGGTATCTTCAACTCTCAAAAACCCCAACTTCAACAACTGAAAGCAAAAACTACAACCCTGGGACTGTGGGAGCCTGACTCTCCCCATTCCTGCTTCTTCTGGTCGAAGTTACAAAGACCCGAAGCAATTTCCTCTGCTTTCCATGGAGCAGACACCGCGTTACCAGGTTATCAGCATCCCTCCTGAAGAGAAACAGAGACAGAACAAAGACTGAAAGAACTGCGGATGCTGAAAATCAGAACCAGAAAAACGGAAATTGCTGGAAAGGTTCAGCAGGTCTTGCAGCATCAGAGGAGAGAGATCAGAATTAACATTTAGGGTCCAAAGATCCTTCTTCAGAATTGTTGGTCGCTCAGAAAATATTGTTTTTTTTATGTGAAGATAGGGGGGAGGGAGGGGTTAAGGAGTAAATGATGGGTGAGGATAGAGTCCAAAGAGGGAGTAGAACAGTTGGATAAACAAAGAAGTGGACACCAATGTGCCTGGGAGGATGAATAGTTGTTAACGGGGAATGTTGGTGGCTCACAATGGGCTGTGTCTAATAGCAGCCAAAAGTGAGGACTGCAGATGCTGGAGATCAGAGTCTAGATTAGAGAGGTGCTGGAAAAGCACAGCAGGTCAGGCCGCGCCCGAGGAGCAGGAGAGTCGACGTTTCGGACAGGAGCCCTTCATCCTGCTCCTCGGATGCTGCCTGACCTGCTGTGCTTTTCCAGCACCTCTCTAATCTTGACCGTGTTTAATAGCAGATTATGTGATAACAAGGCCTGGTGTTTGGGGGTCGAAGTAAGGACATGGGAGAAGATCAGGCCCTAAAATTATTGAACTCAGTATTGAGTGTGGAGGACTGCGACGTCCCAAGCTGAAAACAAAGTGCGGTTCTTCCAACTTGCACTGAGCTTTGCTGGAGGACTGTAGCAAGCCTGAGACAGAGATGTTGGCCAGGGTGGGGTGTTAAAGTGGCAGGCAGGTGGAGGTCAGGGTCTTTTTTTGCAGGCAGAGGAGAGAACAAATCCCCCTTGAAGGCACCACTGGTCACATTAAGAACCATCTCCAGGTTTTAAAGGGCACCAACTCTCCTTCAGGGAAAAGATGTAGCTCAGTCCTCAGTGCATTTTGAAGTTGCTACATACTCCCCTCCCGCCTTTCCCTCCTCTCTTCCAAAATTCCCATCTTTACCCCAACCCACTAACACTCCCCAGAGAACTCTAGCAGGGTCTTAGGAGAAAGTGTGCCAAGCAGGCTAAGATAAAAGGTAGGGAGGAGGGACTTGGGGGAGGGGCGAGGGGAATGCGATAGGTGGAAGGAGGTCAAGGTGAGGGTGATAGGCCGGAGAAGGGGTGGGGGCGGAGGGGTCGGGAAGAAGATTGCAGGTCAAGAAGGCGGTGCAGAGTCCGAGGGTTGGGACTGAGATAAGGTGGAGGGAGGACTAGGAAGAGTCTGAGATGGTCCAGGTAAATTTGAGGTCGGGGTGGAAGGTGTTAGTAAAGTTGATGAACTGTTCAACCTCCTCATGGGACCACGAGGTAGCGCCGAAACAGTCATCGATGTAGCGGAGGAAAAGGTGGGGGGTGGTGCCAGTGTAGCTGCGGAAGATGGACTGCTCCACACCCCGACCTCTTCCCTCAGACTCCTCCCTCCCCTTCCTAGACCTCTCCATTTCTATCTCGGGCGACCGACTCAACACAGACATTTACTATAAACCGACCGACTCCCACAGCTACCTAGACTACACCTCCTCCCACCCTGCCCCCTGTAAAAATGCCATCCCATATTCCCAATTCCTTCACCTCTGCCACATCTGCTCCCAGGAGGACCAATTCCAATACCGAACAACCCAGATGGCCTCCTTTTTCAAAGACCGCAATTTCCCCTCAGACGTGATCGACGATGCTCTCCACCGCATCTCCTCCACTTCCCGCTCCTCCGCCCCTGAACCCCATCCCTCCAATCGCCACCAGGACAGAACCCCACTGGTCCTCACCTACCACCCCACCAACCTCCAGATACACCGTATCATCCTTCATCATTTCCACCACCTCCAGGGATATATTTCCCTCCCCTCCTCTATCAGCGTTCCGGAAAGACCACTCCCTCCACAACTCCCTCGTCAGGTCCACACCCCCCACCAACCCAACCTCCACTCCCGGCACCTTCTCCTGCAACCACAAGAAATGCAAAACTTGCGCCCACACCTCCCCCTTCTCTTCCTTCCAAGGTCCCAAAGGATCCTTCCATATCCATCACAAATTCACTTGCAGCTCCACACACATCATTTACTGCGTCCGCTGCACCCGATGTGGCCTCCTCTATATTGGGGAGACAGGCCGCCTACTTGCGGAACGTTTCTGGGACACCCGGACCAATCAACCCAACCGCCCCGAGGTTGAACACTTTAACTCGCCCTCCCACTCCACCAAGGACATGCAGGTCCTTGGCCTCCTCCATCGCCAGACCATGGCAACACGACGCCTGGAGGAAGAGCGTCTCATCTTCCGCCTAGGAACCCTCCAACCACGAGGGATGAATGCAGATTTCTCCAGCTTCTTCATTTCCCCTCCCCCCACCTTATCTCAGTCCCAACCCTCGGACTCAGCACCACCTTCTTGACCTGCAATCTTCTTCCCGACCTCTCCGCCCCCACCCCCAGTCCGGCCTCTCACCCTCACCTTAACCTCCTTCTACCTATCGCATTCCCAAAGCCCCTCCCCCAAGTCCCACCTCCCTACCTTGTATTTTAGCCTGCTTGGCACACTCTCCTCATTCCTGAAGATGGGCATATACCCGAAATGTTTTTTCTCCTGCTTCTTGGATGCTGCCTGACCTGCCGTGCTTTTCCAGCAACACATTTTTCAGCTCTAGCAAGATCTTGTCAAACATCAACAGGAACAACCAAAGACTAAAGACGCTGGAGACCTGGAAGAGAAACAGAAAGTACTGGAGAAACTCAGCAGGTCTTTGGAGAGAGAAAGCAGATTTAATGTTTTAGAACAAAGAACAAAGAAAATTTACAGCCCAGGAACAGGCCCTTCGGCCCTCCAAGCCAGAGCCAATCCAAATCCACTGTCTAAATCTGTCGGTCAATTCCTAAGCATCTGTATCCCTCTGCTCCCCACCTACTCATTCATTTGTCCAGACGCATCTTAAATGAATCTACCATGCCTGCCTCTACCACCTCTGCTGGCAACGCGTTCCAACCACCCACCACCGTCTGTGTGAAGTACTTGCTGCGTGTATCCCCCTTCAACTTACCACCTCTCACCTTGAAAGCATGACCTCTCATTATTGAATCCTTCACCCTGGGTTTTGAGAGTATCGAGTGTTTCAAAGGAAGATCAGACTGGACGCGAAAATGTTATCTCTGTTTTTCTCTCTCTCTCTCTCTCTCTCTTTCTCTCTCTCTCTCTCTCTCTGTGCAGGTGCTGTCAGACCGGCTGAGTTTATCCAGCACCTTCCTGTCTTTATTCAATGGAAAGTTAACAAAACAGCAGTGGAAATATTTCAACTCAGAGACAGAAGGGCTACATGTCAAATTTAATCTGAACGAGGAGTCGGAATGAGATTGAAATGCCAGAAGATGACCTGGGGGAATTTAAAAGAATCAAATCTGTCTCCAAAGGAAAAAAAAGCTATTAAGTGCTTGGAAGGACCGTAATAAAAAAACAAAATGAGGACAACATTTTATATCTTTTCACGAAAGCTGGGCATCGCTGTCTGGGCCCAGTATTTATTACCCATCCCTAGTTGCCCCCTTGAGAAGGTGGGGGTGAACTGCCCCTTGAACCGCTGCAGTCCACCTGCTGTGGGTTGACCCACAATGCCCTTAGGGAGGGAATTCCAGGATTCTGACCCAGTGACCCTGAAGGAATGGAAATATAGTTCCAAAGTCCGGATGGTGGGTCTGGGTTCTGTTGGTCTGTTGGGGTTTAACGCAACAGACTGTGAATTGATGTGAGGATGCTAAGCCCCACCATTTCCCCCCACCCTCAAAAAAAAACTGTGCTAGGGAGATTGGAAACAAAACAAACAGAAATTTGCTGGAGGCTACATCTGTGGAGAGAGAAAAACAGAGAGATAATACTTCAGATCCAGTGACCCTTCTTCAGAATGGCTAGTAGCTAGGAAAATGTGGCATATATGTTGAAGGCAGAGGGTGGGGTGAGGGGGAGGAGTAAGTTTTTGGTCAAGACAGAGCCCAGAGGAAGAGGAGGAGACAAAAAAGCTGCAGATGCTGGAATCCGAGGTGGACAGGCAGGAGGCAGGAGGAACACAGCAGGCCAGGTAGCTTCAGGAGGGGGAGAAGGCAATGTTTCGGGTGTAACCCTTCTTCAGGACTGGGATGGGTGTGGGGGGGAGCTGCAGGTAAAGGGGGTAGCAGGGGCAGGTGGTGAGGTGGGGATGGGTGAAGACAGGTAGAGGGTACGACCAGGTTGGTCAATGGGAGGAAGGCATCCGGGGGTGTCTGGGAGGAGTGGAAGGAAGGGGGAGGGACTGGGAAGGGAGTCGGGGGATGGGGAGGGAGGGTATTTGAAATTGGAGAATCTGGTTGGTGGCTGGGAGGAGTGGAAGGGAGGGGGAGGAACGCAGTCAGGCCAATAAAGGGGTGGGTAATAGGGAGCATGGGAAGAAAATCTGGCAATGGGAACAATTTGTGCATGTAAATGGGTTAGCTGGGCTGAGGGTTGACCACACAGGGACATGTTCTGGGGTGTGGAGTTCAGGAGTAGGACTTGGGGTAATGTGCTCAGGATGTACGATTATTGAATTCAATATTGAGTTCCGAAGGCTGTAGAGTCCCCAAGCAGAAAACAAGGTGCTGTTCTGCCACCTTGCACTGAGCTTCACTGGAGCAACCCTGAGACAGAGATGTTGGCCAGAAGACAGAGTAGTGTGTTAAAGGTGGAAGGAAACTGAAAGCTCAGGGTCTTTTGTGTTCTATGAATTGGTCACCCAATCTGCATTTTGTCTCCCCAGCATAGAGGAGACCACATTGTGAGCAACAGAGTATGTTGTGTGAAGTACAGGTCAAGCACTGCTTCAACTGGGAAGGCAAGATGGCAGCAGAGTAGGACGCTCCAAACACAACTCTTCTGGCTCCTTCTGATATTTCTTGTTTCTTACTCTTTTTCTTTCTTTTTTTTCTCTTCTCTCCCCCTTTTTGGTGGGTTTCCCCTTTTGGTGTTCACCTCTCCCATGGCAAGTCTCTGCCTGGTCTCTCTGCCTGGTCTCTCTGCCTGGTCTCTCTCTGACTGATCTCTTGGCCTGGTCTGTCAGCCTGGTCTCTCTCGGTCTGGTCTCTCTCAGCCTGGTGTCTCTCAGCCTGGTCTTTCAGCCTAGTCTGTCAACTTGGTCTTTCTCAGTCTGGTCTCTTGGCCTGGTCTCTCTCGGCCTGCTCTCTCTCAGCCTGGTCTCTCTCAGCCTGGTCTCTCAGCCTAGTCTCTCTCAGCCTGGTCTCTCAGCCTGGTCTCTCAGCCTGGTCTCTCTCAGCCTGGTCTCTCTCAGCCTGGTCTCTCAGCTTGGTCTCTCTCTCTCAGTCTGGTCTCTCAGCCTGGTCTCTCAGCCTGGTCTCTCTCGGCCTGCTCTCTCTCAGCCTGATCGCTCAGCCTGTTGTCTTGCAGCCTGGTCTCTCTGCCTTGTCTCCTGGCGGTGTGTTGTTCAGTCTTATGGCGGTGTCTTGGCTCAGCATGTGAGTGGATTCTGCACGGTCATGTTCCTGAGGGTCTGGGGGAGATTGGAGAGGCAGCGATAGTGTCTGGCAGTGCTATCAAGAACAGACATCAGAGCGAGATAAGCAAAAGACTCATCAAAGACTGTTGAACTTTTAACTTATTCCTTTATCTTACTAGTTTACGCGAAGAAAGACTTTAAAGTAAACTCTTATCTATTTCTTTATTTTTCTACTGTTCTATGAAGTAATGCTTAACTTTTTAACTCTCATCACTTTGTACCTAGTTAAAAATCATACAACACCAGGTTATAGTGTAGCAGGTTTATTTGGAAGCACTAGCTTTCGGGGCGCTGCTCCTTCATCAGGTGGTTGTGGAAGAGGACCATAAGACACAGAATTTATAGCAAAAGATCACGGGGTCATGCAACTGAAACAATATCTCGAGAATATGACTTAAAAGAAGTTCTGGCATTTACATATTAATGAACTGAAATCTGCAACCCATTCTAAAAGATGAAAGACTTAATAACAATCTAGGTTTGTTCAATATATTGTTTTAATTACATGACGCTGTGATCTTTTGCTGTAAATCCTGTGTCATGCGGGCCTGCTCCACTTATTACCCGATGAAGGAGCAGCGCTCCAAAAGCTAGTGCTTCCAAATAAGCCTGAAGTACTGTAACCTGGTGTTGTGTGATTTTTAACTTCGCTCCCTGCCCACTCCAACACCAGCTTCTCCACATTGTAGTTTGTAGTTTGTAACTAAGCTTGTTTTATACCTAGGTATTTAAGATGGCGCCGTTTAGGGTGACAATAGATGTTTTCACTGTACTCCCCTACTCCTGGACTCCCGTCCTTCTGTACTCCTGTACTGCCGGACGTGAGTACATGTGACAATAAAATCTAATATCTAAATCTAAAGGAGAGCCTGGGGCCTTGGATAGTGAGGAGGGAGGTAGGAAACAGGCAGACGTTACACCTTTTGAGATTGCAGGAAAGGTGCCATGGCTCTGTGGGAAGCATGTACCAAGGTGTTTTGGAAGGAACGGTCTCTGGGGGAAGGCTGACAAGGGAGGAGAGAGGAATATGTGTCTGGTGGTGGCACCTTGCTGCAGGTGATTGAAATGGCGACTAATGATCCTCTAGATGTTGGTGCTGATGGGATCGTAGATGAGAACAAGAGAAAAAGATCAGGAAATGACATCATCATGGGAATGACATCACCACAGGAAATGACATCACCAACCTAAGGAAACCTAAACACATAAATAGAAAAGCAGGCATGAACATCAGTACTTCATTGGAGGCTCACTGATGATGTCACCTAGTATGATGTCAAAATGTCTGAAAATGAACCTTCCAGCTCAGCGAGCTAACCTACATCCAGAAGGCGAATCCTATCATTGATGTGGGAGGGAAGTGGGCTGAGGTATGTGTAGTGGGTCAGGTGTGGCTAGGAGAGTTCCATGGTGGGGCCATGGTCCAGGGGGAGATGGGAAGGGGTAACTGAGAGCTGCTCCACAGCCTTTGCCATGTAAAGTCTAGATTAGAGCGGTGCTGGAAAAGCACAGCAGGTCAGGCAGCATCCAAGGAGCAGGAAAATAGTGGTCAGTCTGCCAGATAACAACAGCACCATCCTTGTTGGCAGGGCTGACTGCAAAATCATGGAGGTAAAAACAATGACTGCAGATGCTGGAAACCAGATTCTGGATTAGTGGTGCTGGAAGAGCACAGCAGTTCAGGCAGCATCCAAAGTGCAGCAAAATCAACGTTTCGGGCAAAAGGCCTTCATCAGGAATAAAGGCAGTGAGCCTGAAGCGTGGAGAGATAAGCGAGAGGAGGGTGGGGGTGAGGAGAAAGTAGCAATCAATCCTATGTACCCATCAGACCATGAGTAAACGTGGCTCTGTGATTAATTTCATACAAATGAAATTGTACTTTTGTACAATTATACTTTTTAATGTGTCTTTTCCTATACACAGGTTATGAGAGTAAACTCGAACTTCTATCACCTGATGCAAAGAATTCTAATGAGATCATCAGATTTAAATTCACATTATGCAAATACCAACCATGTATGGTTTAATATTCAGGAAGATCCAAACAAAATTAAAGCAATGCAGACAAATTAGAGTATATTAGCTGTAACTGCAGGCGATAATTTGTGACTCAACTTTGCCATTACCTTGTATTGACTCATTTGAAAAAAAGAGATGAAACTGAATTTTCCCCCTTCTTAATGCAGGGTCACTGATGCAGTCTCAGAAGCTACTGGGTTTATAAAAGGCAAGTTTTCTTGAAAGCAATTTTGGCAAAGCAATTGAAATAATAACTCAAAAGCTCCCTCACTCTGATCCCAGCTGATAATAACACTGGACACTTCTGATCCCAGAAAGATATCAAAATTTGCAGAATATATGTCTTCTCAAATTCCAGTTCATTCGATGATCAGTCATAAAGTCTTCGAGATAGGAACGATGTTGTGAAACTTGAGAGGGTGCAGAAAAGATTACAAGCAGGTTGCCAGGGTTGGAGGGTTTGAGCTACAGGGAGAGGCTGAATAGGCTGGGGCTGTTTTCCCTGGAGCGTTGGAGGCTGAGGGTTGACCTTGTAGAGGTTTATAAAATCACGAAGGGACACGGATAGGATAAATAGACAAGATCTTTTTCCCAAGGTTGAGGGAATTCAAAACTAGAGGGCATAGGTTTAAGGTGGGAGGGGAAAGATTTAAAAAGGGACATAAGGGTCTTTTCCCTAGGATAGGGGAGTCCAAAACTCCCTAGAGGGCCTGGGTTTAGTCTCTGTCTAATGGGGGTGCAGGCCTATGGAACTGGTAAGAATATGGTGACTTTAACTTTCAGTCCTACCAGGGCTGCAGAATCTCACTAAAATCACAACCAAACATTGTCACATGAAAGACAAAAGAGGAAATGGTAGATTCTGGATCAGTGGTGCTGGAAGAGCACAGCAGTTCAGGCAGCATCCAACGAGCAGCGAAATCGACGTTTCGGGCAAAACCCTTCATCAGGAATAAAGGCAGTCAGCTGGAAATGGTAGAGACAAGTTGGGCCGAAGGGCCTGTTTCCATGAGGTATGCCTCTATGACTCTAAACCAAGCCATTCAACCATCCATGCTGAGGCAGAGTGAATGGGCCAAATGGCCTAATTCTGCTCCTATATGGTCTTATCCAGCGAGAGAAGATATTTTAACAATGTCTTAAAGCACTGAGCAAATCAATCTCTTTGGGTGTGATTGTGGCAAAATGAGGTAAAATGTCCCGCAAATCCCAGCACAGCTCCAGGAACATCTGGACAGTGACCTCAGACCATCGTCTGGTGCCAAACGAGGGGCACAGGACGCCCCTCCTCTGTACCGTCCAATCCAGCAGAGCCACCAGGTTCCTGTCAGACAATCCCAGCACCACCCTCTCGTTCGTCACCATGTTCTGCGTGTATGTCCATCACCAAGCAGGGCAGTTCCTGCGTGTGCATAGTCAACTTTCATTTAAAATTCAGTTATGGAGTGTGTGCATCGCTAACTAGTCCTGCCCTTTTGACCCACCTGTAATGGACCAAAGGGCAGTTCAGAATTGCTGTGGGTGTGGAGTCACATATCGACCACACCAGGTAAGGATGGCAGTTTCCTTCCCTAAAGGATATTAGTGAACCAGATGGGTGACTCCCCAACAATCAAATTTAGTTTTATGATCATCATTGGACTCTTAGTTCCAGATTTTCATTAAATTTAAATTCCATGACAGGATTTGAACCCAGACCCCTGGAGCAATAGGCTCCTAACAATATCACTGGGCCATCGCATGGGGAGCATGTGCTGACACCAGGGAGGCTGACCTTTTAGTGTATTGGTCCAGGAATAGAATCACTACAGTGTGGAAACAGGCCCTTCATGCCCACCATCCGAAGACTAACCCACCCAGACCCATCCCCTACCTTATTACTCTACATTTACCGCTGACTAAAGCACCTAACTAATTCCTGGACACTACGGGCAATTTCCCATTGCTAATTCACCTAACTTGCACATCTTTGGACTGTGGGAGGAAACCAACGCAGGCACGGTGAAAATATGCAAACTCCACACAGACAGTCGCTCAAGGCTGGAATCGAACCCGGATCCATTGCGTTGTGAGGCAGCAGTGCTAACCACTGAGCCACTGTGCTGAACAGGCTTTGTTGTTGATGATGAGCTGGCTCAGGACTGATGAACTCCCTTTCAGCTCTACCCTTCCTTTTTGTTCCTTATTCTTAAACTATTCAAAATGGCGCTGGACAGTGGGGACAGTGGAAAAGCTTTTCATTGTAATTCAATGTTTTTCTCGTTGTAAAACACATGTGACAACAAAATTACCCATTCCCTCATTTGTACTCTTAGAGCTAGTCCAGTTCAGTAAGGAGGACATCATAGAGGTAACAGGGTTGGGTTTTCCATTGGCATTTCTGATGGTTGGCTTCATTCTAATAATTTCAGGCAATTTGATGCAATAAAGTGTCTTGCTCAACCCGGTCAAAGAGCGGTTAAGGGTTAACGAGACATCCAGCACGGAAACAGACCCTTCAGTCGAACCATTCCCACCTGCCTGTATCCCTCCAAACATTTCCTACTCATGTCTTTGTAACTGTGTCCATATCCACCACTTCATCTGGAGTTCATTCCACACTGTCTGTGTAAAACAGTTGCCCCTCATTGTCTTTTTAAAATCTTTTTCCTGTCACTTTAAAAATGTGCCTCCAGTATTGAAACCCCCTATCCATGAGAGACGAGAACTACCATCAACCCTATCTATGCCCCTCATGATTTTATAAACCTTTACAAGGTCACCTGTCAACCTCTTACACTCCAGTGAAAGTAATCCCATCCTACCCAGCCTCTCCTTACAACATAAACCCTCCATTCCCAGCAACATCCTGGTAAATCTCTTCTGAACCCCTTTCCAGTTGTAGATATCCTTCCTATAGCAGAGTGAGCAGAACTGGACGCAGTGCTCCAGAAAAGGCCTCACCTACATCATGTACAACCTTAACATTGACATCCCAACTCCTACACTCACCACATCACTGTGTGTCAAAAGTTGCATGTGGGACAGAACAGGTTGGGAATGGTAGATTTCCTTCCCTGAAGGACATTAGTGAACCAAATGCATTTTTATGATTATTTTATGGTTACTATTAGATTAGCTTTTAATTCCTGCTCCTAATTAGTGTGCTCTTATCTTTGTCTGTGGTTTGAAAACTCTGAGATAATTCCTTGGAATACTTTATGACTGAATTGCATTGCAGCCCATCTGGATGCCGCACTTTTTTATTGGTATAAAATATCCATTTAAGCGCTTTAAAACTCCAGTTATTTATAGGAGCTGGTGATGAAGGATTGGAGGATTTGCAACGTCTGGCTGTTTCCTTCGAACCCAGCTAACAATTTTATTTTTGAGAAGGTAATGGATTTACGCTGCGGTTAAACTTCCACTGGATGAGAAAGGAACAAAGTAGATCAGCCATGAATTCACTGAAATGACAACGCAGTCTCGATGGGCCAAATGGGCTATTTGTGGAGTCACAGAGTCATAGTCATAGACAGTCATAGAGTCCTACAGCATGGAAACAGGCTCGTCAGTCCCAACCAGTCCATGCCAATCATAATTCCAAAGTGTGGATAAGTTTGGGGCGGCATGGTGGCACAGTGGTTAGCACTGCTGCCTCACAGCGCCAGAGATCCGGGTTCAATTCCCGCCTCAGGCAACTGACTGTGTGGAGTTTGCATGTTCTCCCCGTGTCTGCGTGGGTTTGCTCCGGTTTCCTCCCACAGTCCAAAGATGTGCGGGTCAGGTGAATTGGCCATGCTAAATTGCCCGTAGTGTTAGGTAAGGGGTAAATATAGGGATATGGGTGGGTTGTGCTTCGGCGGGTCGGTGTGGACTTGTTGGGCCGAAGGGCCTGTTTCCACGCTGGAGGTAATCTAATCTAATCTAGTCTAGTCCCACCTGCCTGCTCCTGACCCATATCCCTCCAAACCATCCCTTTTCATGGACTTTTAAATGTTGCAACTGTACCTGCATTCACCACTACCTCATTCCACATGTGAAACACTCCCTGCGTAAAAATGTTGCCCCTCATGTTCTTTTTTAAACTTTTATCTTCTCACCTTAAAAATATGCCCCCTCATCTTGAAATCCCCCACCCCAGGGAAAAGACACCAGCCATTCACCTTATCTATAACCCTCATGATTTTATAAACCTCTATAAAGTCACCCCTCATCCTCCTATGCTCCAGTGAAAAATGCCCCAGTCTCTCCCTATAGCTCAAACCCTCCATTCCCAGCAACATCCTGGTAAATCTCTTCTGAACCCTCTCCAGTCAAATAATATCCTTCCAATAACTGGGTGACTAGAACTGGACACAGTACTCTAGAAAAGGTCTCACCAAAGTACTGTACAACCTTCTCAGGACATCACATCTTCTTTTGTTTTAACATGTATTTGGCCACATAGACATGGTGAGGTTAAGTGGGTGATACCCTCACCTTAAAGGTGAAGGACCATATGACTTTTGTTTCATTTTCAGAGAAAGGCACAGATGTCCAGGCCGTCTGTGCAGTATTGGGTAAGGATGGTGGGTGGAGGATCGTGCCGCACTGCCTGAGGTACGGGTATCCCCGGTTTTCAAAAGTTCGCTTTGTGCTACTTCACTTTTACGAAAGACCTACATCGAACATAGAACAATACAGCGCAGAACAAGTCCTTCGGCCCTTGATGTTGCGCCGACCTGTGAACTAGTCTCAGCTTGTCCCCCTACACTATCCCATCACCATCCATGTGCTTATCCAAACATCAGTGCCCGTTTTTGCTAACTGAAAGAGGATTTTTGCTTTTACAAGAGAAGGTGAAAGTTTTCCCATGTAAATGAATGTTTCTTCGCTTTACACCAGTTCGGCTTTCGAAGGGTTTCATAGGAACGCTCTGCTTTGAGATAGTGAGGCAAGTCTGTCCTGCCTTTTTGGATGAATTGTTTCATTGAAACCCCCGTGGGCTGTGCCCACTCACTGCTGCATGTCAGATCTTAACCTTCTGATAATAATGCAGCCACAGATTGTCTGGTTATGATCGCTGTTGCCGTTTCCAGGAGTTCCCCGTACCCCCAACTTGTCTCCCAACCTACAACAATGACTGTGCAGCAGTAGGTGTTTCGTTGGATTTGATGTGTGTGTGAAAACGTACGAGCAATTCTTTCTTTGACTGAAGTGACTGTGGAATATTGCTTTATGATTATTGAGAAGATTGGTAGCTCAGCTTTACGATCCCCAAAAACAAAACGTGACTTTTATTTGCGCTGCTATGTCCTCAGATTACCTCAAAGTGCTTCGTGGCTGATCATTGATAAGCTAACATTCACCTCGAAAACAAACTAGTTGGATCTTCCAAATGAGCGAGTCTGCTGATGGAGGACAGTCAGACCCTGATGATTCCAGAAACAGTTTTATTTTTAACAGGGTTTGAAAGGATAGTCTACTGCTGACAGAATCTTGGCTCAGTCAGCGGTTTATTATTGCTGGACGTCAAGTCTCTCTACGAATTGCTCTGCTAACCTTCCAACTTCGAGTGGGAAAATCCTTCCCAAGCCTTAAGCCCTTCGCATTCCTTCAGAAGAGGGGCTTGTGGAAAAGCAGAATCTCTCGAGGTGAAATGTGTGGGAGGAAAGCCGGCGATGCGGGGTTGTCGGTGGGAGAAAGAACAGGCTTAGGTCACCAGAGCATGGAGTAGTTACAGCACAGAGGGAGGCTCTGTTGTTCACACACAGGATTTTCAAGCAAGCATCATTGACTAAGCTCACCCTGACATGCCACTTCAGTCGAAATAACCATCCAGCGGCCTCTGGAATGCCTCAATTGAACCTGCCTCCACCACATTTTCGGACGGCACATTATATAAAAGTCAAATTCCTGTGTCAAATGTCTTTCCACAGAGGTGCTAATCTCTGCTTAACAGTGCCCTTGAGTTAATGGGTGGCACGGTAACAGAATGGTTAGTACTGCTGTCTCACAGCGCTAGGGGCCCGGGTTCAATTCCATCCTTGGATGACTGTCCATATGGAATTTGCACATTCTCCCCGCGTCGGCGTGGGTTCCCTCCATGTGCTCTGGTTTCCCCCCCTCAGCCCAAAGACCTGCAGGTTAAGATGGATTGGCCATGCTAAACCATCCCGCGGTATGCAGGCTAGTTGGATTGGCTGTGCTGAATTTGCCCTGTAATGTTCAGGGGTGTGCAGGCCAGTTGCGTTATTGAACTACAAATTCAGGGGAAGTCATGGAGGGCTACAGCACAGAAAAAGGCCCTTCAGCCCATTGACTCTGTGCTGGTTAAGAGCAATCACCTAATTATTCTCATCCCATTTTCCAGCCTTTGACTCAAGCCCTTGTATGTCTTGGCATCACTCGTGCCCATCGAAAAGCCTCTTCAATGTGCCTCTCCTCCCATCTCACAGGCAGTGAGTTTCAGATTCCTACCACCCTCTGGGAAAAGATGCTTTTCCTCAAATCCCCTTTAAGCCTCCTGCCCCTTGTCTTAGATCTATGTCCCTGCTTATTGATCCCTCTATCAAAGAGAAATATGCCTTCCCATCTACCCTGTCTATGCTCCTCATAGTTCATACATCTCAAACATGACCCCCTCAATCTCCTGTACTCGAAGAAAACCAACTTCAGTCTGTCCAATCTCTCCTCATCACTGGAACTCTCCAGCCCAGACAACATCCTGGTAAATCTTTTCTGCACCTTACCCAGTGCTATCACATTGCTCGATGAACTGCTCTATGAACAGGAAGTGTGGGTTCAAATCCAATCACAGCATCTGGGGCAATTAAACATCAATTTTCAAGAGAAACTAGATTGATAGCCAGCCTCAGAGATGGTGAAAATGCCAGTCATCATTGACTGCTGTACATACCCCGTGTTTCTTTAGTGGAGAACATCCGCTCTCCTTACCTGGTCTGGCCTACAGGAGAGCAGGGTGAGCTTAGGACCCTAAGACAGGGAGTCAGAATTGTTAGAAGGAAGCTGAGTTTTGAGAAGGTTTGTAGCTCAGGTTGAGATTCTGGATGTAGGTTTGCTCACTGAGCTGGAAGGTTCATTTTCAGATGTTTCGTCACCATACTAGGTAACACCTTCAGTGAGCCTCCGGAGTAAGCACTGATAGTGCAGCCGGCTTTCTATTTATATGTTTGGGCTTCCTTGGGTTCGGTTTCCTTATGGTGATGTCATTTCCTGTTCTTTTTCTCAGGGGGTGTTAAATGAGATCCAAGTCAATGAGTTTGTTGATAGAGTTCCGGTTAGAATGTCATGCTTCTAGGAATTCTCGTGCATGTCTCTGCAGGGAAGGAAGCCATTTAACCCATCATGTTTCTTCTTGTGAAACCTGAAAGGATTCAGAAAACATTTACAAGAATGTTGCCAGGGTTGGGTGGTTTGAGCTATAGGGAGAGGCTGAACAGGCTGGGGCTATTTTCCCTGGAGGGTCTGACGCTGAGGGGAGACCATAAAGTGGTTTATCAAATCCTATGGATAGAGTAAAAAGGGAAGGCATTTTCCCTGGGTAGCGGGAGTCCAGAATTAGAGGGCATAGGTTTAAGGTTGCAGTGGAAAGATATAATAGGGACCTGAGGAGCAACTTTTTCACACAGAGGGTGGTACGTGTATGGAATGTGTTGCCAGAGGAAGTGGTGGAGGCTGGTACAATTACAGCATTTAACAGCCATCTTGATGGGTACATGAATAGGAAGGGTTTGGAGTGATATGGACCAAGTGCTGGCAAATGGGACTAGATTAGGTTAGGATATCTGAGTCAGCATGCACGAAGGGTCTGTTTCCATCCTGTACATCTCTATGACTCTATATTTGCACTGGCTTGTTAAGTGTCCATCATCACCTGGTGCCAATCACCTACGTTTTCCTGTACCACTGCACATTATCTTTATCCAAATAAGCACCTAATGGATGGGAAGAGGCTCTATTTTTAGTGCCTTTCTATGCACTTCTGCAATGAGCACACTTCTGGCATATTTGTTATCCATCCCTAATTGACCCATAGAGTCATACAGATGGATGACCAGTCAATCTGACCAGTCCATGCTGATTAGGTATCAGTAGGATTAGAAGTAGAATTCAGTTTATTGCCATGTGTCGTCAGGGAGTACAGCAGAAAGTGTACAATGTCGTCGACACATAATGCTTTCTTTATTACAAAGTACAAAGCTTAGGTGAAAAAAATGTGAAATAAAGGAAAAATATTACCCTACATTACAGACATGCATAAGTTAGGAAAGTAAGAAATAAAGTTAAAAAGATAGACATTCAGTCTTTCTATAATAAACTAGGAGAAAGTGAGGACTGCAGACGCTAAAGATCAGAGTCAAGAGTGTGGTGCTGGGAAAGCACAGCCAATCAGACAGCACCTAAAGAGTAGGAGAATCAACATTTTGAGCATAAGCCCTTCATCAGGTATGTCGACTCTCCTCCTCAGATGCTGCCTGACCTGCTTTGCTTTTCCAGTGCCACACTCTTTGAGTCTTTCTGTAATGGCCTCCACGTGATCTGACTGGGTTCCACTGGCTCCCAGCCAGCAGCCATCTTTGATCTGGGCCCAGTGGGCTGCCCCCACTCCATTCTGAGTCGAGAGGAAGGACAGAAGAGAAAGAAACGAAAAACATGAGAGAGGAAAAAGTGAAAAAGAAAGGTAAGGGAATGAACAGAGCAGATGAGCTCCAGCCGGAGCGTTCTATTTCTCCACCATCCTGTCAATATATCCTAAATTAATCTAGTCAGATTTGCCAACAGTTGACCCATACCACTCTAAATCTGATGAAGGAGCTGTGCTCTGAAAGCTTGTGATTTCAAATGAACCTGCTGGACTATAACCTGGTGTCGTGTGACTTCTGACTTTGGAAATATATCCTTGTTCCTTCAGTGTCGCTGGACAACATCCTGGAATTCCCTCCCCCAGGGCATTATGGGTCAACCCACAGCCAGGTGGACTGCAGCTGTTCAAGGGGTAGCTCACCCCCACCTTCTCAAGGGGGCAACTAGGGACGGGCAATAAATGCTGGGCCCAGCCAGCGATGTCCACATCCCAAAATTGAATTGAAAAAAAAACTGTGGTTTATAAAATCATGAGGGGCATGGATAGACAAGGTCTTTTCCCTGGGGTCGGGGAATCCAGAACTAGAGGGCATAGGTTTAGAATGAGAGGGAAAAGATATAAGAGACCTAAGGGGCAATGTTTTCACCCAGAGGGTGGTACGTGTATGGAATGAGCTGCCAGAGGAAGTGGTGGAGGCTGGTACAATGACAACATTTAAAAGGCATTTGGGTGAGTATATGAATAGGAAGGGTTTGGAGGGATATGGGCCAAGGCTGGTAAATGGGACTAGATTAGGTTGGGATATCTGGTCAGCATGGACGGGTTGGACCGAAGGGTTTGTTTCCCTGCTGTACATCTCTATGGCTATGATTCTATAATTGAGACTAAATCAAATTCAGATTTACCAACTGAATTTAAATTGCCCGCAGCTATCTTGGTGAGTTTTGAAATCATTTTCTCAGAACATTAGCTCTTCTCTGTGAGTTACAAATTTAGTGATTTTTTTTACCCAATGAAATTTGCTGATCAGTCAAACAGCCTTTTTGAACTGTTTTTTTCCAATATTTAAATGGTTACATAACGAAAGCATTCAAAAAGAAGAGAGAAAAACACATTATCTTTAATGCCCTATCATTTTCCTCCTGGGATTCACACTCAGCAATGTCCTGGAGAGTAAATATCATTCCCAGGAATTTCAAGCCAGCCTAGCCCTGTAACAACATCATTAATCAGGGTCCTCTGGCTCTCGGAATTATTGTGATCAATTGGAAGAGGTTTCCTAAAGTCTCAGTGTCATCTGGAAAAGTTTACAGGAAATAGCAGCCAATAATTCCACTGTTAAGAGATGAAAAAAAACACTGCAGATGCTGGAATCCAAAGTAGACAGCCAGGAGGCTGGAGGACCACGGCAAGCCAGGCACCAGCAGCAGGAGGTGGAGACGTTGACATTTCAGGTGATGGTTCGGTTACGCCTAGGCTCAGTGGTTAGCACTGCTGCCTCACAGCGCCAGGGACCCAGCTTCAATTCCAACCTCGGGAAACTGTCTGTGTGGTATATGCTCATTCTCCTTGTGTCTGCGTGGGTTTCCTCTGGGTGGTCCGGTTTCCTCCCACAGTCCAAAGATGTGAAGTTTGGGTGGGTTGGCCACGCTAAATTGCCCATAACATTAGGTGTACTAGTCGGTTGGAAATGGGTCTTGGTGGGTTACTCTTCAGAAGGTCGGTATGGACTTGTTGGGCCGAAGGGCCTTTACCCACACTGTAGGGAATCTAATCTCCACCTCCTGATGCTGCCTGGTTTGCTGTGACCTTCCAGCCTTCTGCCTGTCTGTCAATAATTCCAAGCTGCCCGCAGTTTCCGGAATCTTATAAGGACTGGCAATGATTAGCTATGAGGTGAGAGTGGGAGCAGGATACTGAATTGGATGATCAGCTGATGTGGAAATTTACAAAAAGGATTCCAGGAATGAGAAACGTTAGGATGAATTGGGATTGTTCTCCCTGGAGAGAAGAGAGGGAAGAGGACTGAGTGGGCTAGACAGTGGGGAAGCTGTAAAGAGGAACAAGGTCTAGAAGGTGTCAATTTAAAGCAATGTGCAATAGAATGGAGAATGAGATGAGGAAGTAAAAAGTGAGGTCTGCAGATGCTGGAGATCAGAGCTGAAAATGTGTTGCTGGTTAAAGCACAGCAGGTCAGGCAGCATCTTAGGAACAGGAAATTCGACGTTTTGGGCCAGAGCCCTTCATCAGGAATGAGGAGAGGGTGCCAGGCAGGCTCAGATAAAAGGTAGGGAGGAGGGAGTTGGGGGAGGGGCGATGGAGATGTGATAGGTGGAAGGAGGTCAAGGTGAGGGTGATAGGCCGGAGTGGGGTGGGGGCGGAGAGGTCAGGAAGAAGATTGCAGGTTAGGAGGGCGGTGCTGAGTTGAGGGAACCGACTGAGACAAGGTGGGGGGAGGAGAAATGAGGAAACTGGAGAAATCTGAGTTCATCCCTTGTGGTTGGAGGGTTCCCAGGCGGAAGATGAGGTGCTCCTCCTCCAGCCGTCGTGTTGTTACGTTCTGCCGATGGAGGAGTCCAAGGACCTGCATGTCCTCGGTGGAGTGGGAGGGAGAGTTAAAGTGTTGAGCCACGGGGTGGTTGGGTTGGTTGGTCCGGGCGTCCCAGAGGTGTTCTCTGAAACGTTCCGCAAGTAGGCGGCCCATCTCCCCAATATAGAGGAGGCCACATCGGGTGCAGCGGATGCAATAGATGATGTGTGTGAGATGAGGAAACCTGTTTTTGTACTCAGTGAATATGGAATGTACTGCCTGGCAATGTGGTGCAGGCAGGTTCAATTGAGGCACTCAAGAGGGGCATTGATTAGATTAGATTCCCTACAGTGTGGAAACAGGCCCTTCAGCCCCAACCAGTCCACGCTGACCCTCCGAAGAGTAACCCACCCAAAACTATTTCCCTCTGTCTAACACACCTAACACTATGGGGCAATTTAGCATGGCCAATCCCCCCTAACCTGCCCATCTTTGGACTGTGGGAGGAAACTAGAGCAAACCCACACAGACACAGGGAGAATGTGCAAACTCCACACAGATAGTCGCCCGAGGCTGGAATCGAACCTGAGACCCTGGTGCTGTGAGGCTGCAGTGCTAACCACTGAATGATTTGGTCATGGTATGCAAATGCATATTGGAAGGCTGGAGATTGGCACTAGATTACAGAACCAGACTAAATACTGAAGGTGGGGCAGGCACAATTGACTAAATGGCCTTCTTCCATACCATAATAATTCTGCGATATTTAAATGGGTGAGCAAGCTGGAAGGGCCGAATGGCCAAATCCACCTCTTGTTTCCTACATTCCTATGTTTCTACATCTGGTCAGCCGCAGGGATAGTCTTAACACTTGGAAGTTCCCATGCGTGCCAACCCCATCATGTTCCAACCCGGATTTAGGTTGAAAAGATGAAAGGTCAACTGATTCTGCCTTCGGAGGAACCAAGAATGAATGAATTAAAAAAGCGTTGAGTATTTTGTTTATTATTCTGCCATTCAAAGAGACTAGTCTCATATGTAACTCCAACTTCTTACCCAGGGCTTTAACACCCCAACGCTCCACCAATCCCCCCGCCCCCTCCCCCAGGCGTCAGTGTCCACAGTTAACACCATCTCCCTCATGTCCTTCAGGAAACGGAATCCGCCATCCTCAGCTGGTCTGGCCAACAGGTGACCCAAAGCGATGTGGTTAGCTCTCAGCTGCTCTCCAAAATGGCCCAGCAAGCCACTCAGTTGTATCAATCATTACAAAGCTGAAAATGTGTTGCTGGAAAAGCGCAGTAGGTCAGGTAGCATCCAAGGAACAGGAGATTCGACGTTTTGGGCATAAGCCCTTCATCAGGAATGGGCTTATTCCTGATGAAGGGCTTATGCCTGAAACGTCGATTCCTCCTGTTCCTTGGATGCTGCCTGACCTGCTGCACTTTTCCAGCAACACATTTTCAGCTCTGTTCTCCAGCATCTGCAGTCCTCACTTTCTCCTCAATCGTTACAAAGTCTCAACAAAGAAATAAAACCAGATGGATCACCCACCATCGACCTAGGCCTGAGCAGACCACAGTAGAAACAGCCCTGCCAAACCTGCAGAGTCCTCCGCACGAACATCTGTGCGTTAGGGCCAACATTGGGAGAAAGTGAGGACTGCAGATGCTGGAGATCAGAGCTGAAAATATATTGCTGGAAAAGTGCAGCAGGTCAGGCAGCATCCAAGGGGCAGGAGAATCGATGTTTCAGGCATAAGCCCTTCTTCAGGAATGACGAAGGTGTGCCAAGCAGGCTGAGATAAAAAGTAGGGAGGAGAGACTTGGGGGAGGGGTGTTGGTAATGCGATAGATGGAAAGAGGTTAAGGTGAGGGTGATAGACTGGAGAAGGGGTGGGGGCGGAGAGGTCAGGAAGAAGATTGCAGGTCAAGAAGGCGGTGCTGAGTCCGAGGGTTGGGACTGAGATAAGGTGAGGGGGGGGAATGAGGAAGCTGGAGAAATCTGAGTTCATCCCTTGTGGTTGGAGGGTTCCTAGGCGGAAGATGAGGCGCTCTTCCTCCAGGCGTCATGTTACCATGGTCTGGCGATGGAGGAGGCCAAGGACCTGCATGTCCTTGATGGAGTGGGAGGGGGAGTTAAAGTGTTGAGCCACTGGGCGGTTGGGTTGGTGGTGCGGGTGTCCCAGAGGTGTTCTCTGAAACGTTCTGCAAGTAGGCAGCCTGTCTCCCTAATGTAGAGGAGGCCACATCGGGTGCAGCGGATGCAGTAAATGATGTATGTGGAGGTGCAGGTGAACTTGTGATGGATATGGAAGGATCCCTAGGGACCTTAGAGAGAAGCGAGGAGGGAGGTGTGGGCGCATGTTTTGTATTTCTTGCGGTTGCAGGGGAAGGTGCTGGGAGTGGAGGTTGGGTTGGTGGGGGGTGTGGACCTGACGAGAGAGTCAAGGAGGGAGTGGTCTTTCCAGAATGCTGATAGGGAAGGGGAGGGAAATATATCCTTGGTGGTGGGGTCCGTTTGGAGTTGGCGGAAATGACGAAGGATGATACGATGTATCTGGAGGTTGGTGGGATGGTAGGTGAGGACCAGTGGGGTTCTGTCCTGATGGCAGTTGGAGGGGCGAGGCTCAAGGACAGAGGAACGAGAAGTGGAGGAGATGCGGTGGAGAGCATCGTCGATCATGTCTGAGGGGAAATTGCGGTCTTCGAAGAAGGAGGCCATCTGGGTTGTTCGGTATTGGAACTGGTCCTCCTGGGAGCAGATGCGGTGGAGACAAAGGAATTGGGAATATGGGACGGCGTTTTTACAGGGGGCAGGGTGGGAGAAGGTGTAGTCCAGGTAGCTGTGGGAGTCGGTCGGTTTATAGTAAATGTCCGTGTTGAGTCGGTCGCTCGAGATAGAAATGGAGAGGTCTGGGAAGGGGAGGGAGGAGTCTGAGACGGTCCAGGTAAGTTTGAGGTCGGGGTGGAAGGTGTTAGTAAAGTGGATGAACTGTTCAACCTCCTCGTAGGAGCATGAGGCAGTGCCGATATAGTTATCAATGTAGCGGAGGAAGAGGTGGTGCCAGTGTAGTTGCGGAAAATGGACTGTTCCACACCCCGGCCTCCTCTACATTGGGGAGACGGGCCGCCTACTTGTGGAACGTTTCAGAGAACACCTCCCCCAAGTCCCTCCTCCCTATCTTTTATCTTAGCCTGCTTGGCACACCCTCCTCATTCCTGAAGAAGGGCTTATGCCCAAAATGTCGATCCAACATTGGGAGAGCTGTCTGACGGACTGGTCAAACAACAGCCTGACATAGTCATACTCACGGGATCATACCTTACAGACAATGTCCCAGACACCACCCTCCCCATCCCTGGATATGTCCTGCCTCACCGGGAGGACAGACCCAGCAGAGAGGGCGGCACAGTGGGATACAGTCCGGAGGGAGTTACTCTGGGATTCCTCAACATTGACTCCAGACCCCATGAGGTCTCATGGCTTCAGGTTAAACATGGTCAAGGAACCCTCCCACTGATTCCCACGTACCGTCCCCCCTCAGCTGATGGATCAGTATCTCCTCCATGTTGAACAACACTTGGAGGGAGCACCGAGGGTGGTAAGGACACAGAGTGTACTCTGGGTGGGGGGGTTTCACTGTCCCCCACCAAGAGGGGCTGGGCAGCAGCATTACTGACTGAGCTGGTCGGGTCCTAAAGGACACAGCTGTTAGACTGGGTCTGCGGCAGGTGGGGAGGGAACCAACAAGAGGGAAAAACACACTCAACCTCATCCTTCCCAATCTACCGGCTGCAGGTGCCTCTGTCCATGACAGTATCGGTAAGAGTGACCACCACACAGTCCTAGTGGAGACAAAGTCCCACCTTCACATTGAGAAGTCCCATAAGTGAATAAAGAGATCTTTTAACCTCGATATAGAATTAACAATTAATCTACCATCGGGTATGTAATGTAGATCAGTGTGCGTCATTAAAATTTAATGAAGGTGAAAATAAAATGAATTGGATTAACATTGTAAAGTTATTAACTTTGGAAGGGGTGGGTTGCCGCAAAGATTTCATTAACTGGCGCCTATGGGACTATGAGTGTACTGGTTGATGAATATTCCAGATAATCAAGAGGTACACATAAACGCAGTGAACCCTGAGGCATCAACATCCCTCAAAAAGTCTGTAAAACATCAACACACCCTCCTTAAATCAACGCAAAACACACATTAGGTAGTCGGAAGGTAATGTAGGGGGTATACGTATGCCTGTTATACTGATCGCACAAACACCCAGATATCGCGGTGGATAGCGGTATTTGAGGTACATGCATTTTTCTGGATAATCAAGAGCAATGGTGACATGGTGCCAGTAAAAACAAAATTGGCTGCATTTCTAACGTGGTCAAAAATCGCACGACACCAGGTCCAACAGGTTTATTTGAAACTGAGAGCTTTCAGAGCCCCACTCCTTCCTCAGGTCAGAGAGAATACATCAGACACAGAATTGATCAGCAAAAGATCAAAGGGTCATACCACTGATGTGAATGTATTGAACAAACCTAGATTGCTAATGAGGCTTTAATCAGTCAGAATGGAGTCACAGGTTTCGATTGATTCATATATAAATCTCAGAATTTCTTTCAAGTCACAGCCCCAAGATAACTTAAGGCTTTATCAGTATTAAAGGAAAGTGTCATAGCATCATAGAGACGTACAGCATGGAAACAGACCCTTCGGTCCAACCCGTCCATGCCGACCAGATATCCCAACCCAATCTAGTCCCACCTGCCAGCACCCGGCCCATATCCCTCCAAACCCTTCCTATTCATATACCCATCCAGATGCCTCTTAAATGTTGCAACTGTACCAGCCTCCACCACTTCCCCCGGCAGCTCATTCCATACACATACCATCCTCTGCGTGAAAAAGTTGTCCCTTAGGTCTGTTTTATATCTTTCCTCTCTCACCCTAAGCCTACCTCCTCAAGTTCCGACTCCCCCACCACAGGGAAAAGACTTTGTCTATTTATCCTATCCATGCCCCTCATGATTTATTAAACCTCTATAAGGTCACTCCTCAGCCTCCGACGCTCCAGGGAAAACCGCCCCAGCCTGTTCAGCCTCTCCCTGTAGCTCAAATCCTCCAACCCTGGCAACATCCTTGTAAATCTTTTCTGAACCGTTTCAAGTTTCACAATATCTTTTCGAAAGGAAGGAGTCTAGAATTACACACAGTTTTCCAAAGGTGGCCTGAACAATGTTCTATACAGCCTCAACATAATCTCCCAACTCCTGTACTCAATACTCTGACCAATAAAGGAAAGCATACCAAACACCTTTTCACTATCCTATCTACCTGCAACTCCACTTTCAAGGAGCTATGAACCTGCACTCCAAGGTCTCTTTGTTCAGCAACACTCCCCAGGACCTTACCATTAAGAGTATATATCCTGCTAAGATTTGCTTTCCCAAAATGCAGGACCTCGCATTTATCTGAATTAAACTCCATCTGCCACTTCTCAGCACCATCTCAGTCCAGACAATGCATTTTTGGCGTGAGGTCTTGTTTCGAGTTTGTGTCTCAATCTGGAGTCAGACTGGTTTTATTTCCAAAATAGGAATTTATAACATGCCACATTGACTGATTGCCCACAGGTTGTAAATGTTTTGAACAAAATAGAATATCTACAAATACAACTCTGCAAATGAAAATTCACGCGTGTATGCTTATGAAGGAGAAAGAGAGCTGTGCGTATGTGTGTGCACTCTTTCTTAAGCTCGCGTACACACACACACACACACACAGTGAATTTGTATTTCCCAGTACACATCACATCTAAAATGGTGTGAGATGGGAAGTGCTGTTTCTCAGATGGACCTGGGTTCATCTTTAGATACAGTTGCTAAAATCTAGGTTAATTGACCGACATTGCAAGAGAATTTCAATGCAGAATTGAGTTCAGAAAGTCTGGCTCTATTTTTTTGACTGCACTCTTCAGATTCCCTCCATAGCAATAGGAAGAGAAATAGTTTTTCTCCATCTGCGCCATCTGCTCCCTAAATGCCTTGAAAACTTGGACTGGAACTTTCATTAATCTTCTACAATCCAAAGAATGTGACCTTAGTTTGTGGAATCTCATTTTAACGCTTCTATCGCTGGAAGTCCACACTGGATGGTGTGCTGACCACATCTGCACACAGACCTCCAGGTGAGGTCTAATTTGTTAAAAATCACACAACACCAGGTTATAGTCCAACAGGTTTAATTGGAAGCACTAGCTTTCAGAGTGCTGCTTCTTCATCAGGTGATTTTTAACTTTGTCCACCCCAGTCAAACACTGGCACCTCCAAATCAGGTCTAATCTGGATGGAGACAGGACTTCTGTATTGTATACCAGCCTGCTCTGCATCCCATTATCTTGTCTGATGATATTCTGTATGATTACACTTTCACAAGCTCTGTACCTCTACCTCAAAGTCTCTTTCAGTTTCCACTGTTCCTAGATTGTCTCTATTTCAACAGTACCATGTTCTGAGCTGTACAAGTGGCCGACCTCACATTGAGCTGGATTGAAATCCATGTGTTGCACTGTTTCCATATAGGGACATGTTGCTGACAGATTGATTCTCACAGTAGGAGAACATTCGGCCCACCTGTGGATGGCTGGCTCTTAAAAAGACCTCTCAAATGCACACCGCTTCCCTTCAGAGGGACAAATTTGTCCTTTGGAAGTGTTAATCTGATTCACTTTAGAAAATATACATTGCCTCTGCTTATGGAGTCTGATGATCGTGTGTGTGTGTGTGTGTGTGTGTGTGTCTGTGTGTGTGTGTGTGTCTGTGTGTGTATCTGTGTCTATGTGTGTGTGTCTGACTGTGTATGTGTGTGTGTGTGTGTGTGTGTGTCTGTCAGGGAGTGTGTGCCTCTGTGTGTGTGTGTATGTATGTCTCTGTCTGGGTGTGTGTGCCTGTGTGTGTGTCTCTGTCTGGGTGCGTGTGTCGCTGTGTTTATGTGTGTGTGTGCGTGTGTGTGTCTCTGTCTGGGGGTGTATATGTGTGTGTGTGTGTGTTTGTGTGTATCTGTATGTATGTGTGTGCGTCTGTGTCTGGGCATGTGTGTCTGTGTGTGTGGATATCTCTCTGGGTGCGTGTTTGTGTGTGTCTGTCTGGGTGTGTGTGTGTTTGTGTGTGTGTGTCTCTGTTTGGGTGTGTGTGTGTCTATGTGTGTGTCTATGTGTGTGTGTCTGTATGTGTGTGTATATGTGTGTGTGTCTCCGTGTGTGTGTGTGTCTATTGTGAGTCTGTGCATGTCTATGTGTGTGTGTGTGTCTGTATGTGTGTGTGTATCTGTGTGTGTGTCTCTGTCTGGGTGTGTGTGTCTGTCTGGGTGTGTGTCTGTGTGTGTGTCTATGTGTGCGTGTCTGTATTTGTGTGTATCTGTGTGTGTGTCTCTGTCTGGGTGTGTGTGTGTCTGTCTGGGTGTGTGTCTCTGTCTGGATGTGTGTGTCTGTGTGTATGTCTGTATGTGTGTGTCTGTCTCACTCTGGGCGTGTGTGTCTGCATGTGTGTCTCTGTGTGTGTGTGTATCTGTGTTTGTGTCTGTATGTCTGTGTGTGTGTGACTGTGTGTATGTGTGTGTGTATGTGTGTGTCTGTGTGTGTGTATGTGTGTGTGTCTTTCTGCATATGTGTGTATGTGTGTCTGTGTGTCTATGTGTGTATGTGCGAGTGTGTGTTTGTCTGTGTGTGTGCGTCTGTGTGTATGTGTGTCTGTGTGTGAGTGTGTGTATGTGTATGTGTGCCTGTGTCTGTGTATGTGTTGTGTATGTGTGTGTGTGTGTGTGTGTGTCTATGTGTGACTGTGTATTAGTGTGAGTGTGTGTAAGGGTGTCTGTTTGTGTGTGTGTCTGTGTGTGTGTCTATGTGTGCGTGTCTGTATTTGTGTGTATCTGTGTGTGGGTCTCTGTCTGGGTGTGTATGTATGTGTGTGTATGTGTGTGTGTGTCTCTGTCTGTGTGTGTGTGTATGTGTGTGTTTGGGTGTGTGTTTCTGTCTGGGTGTGTGTGTGTGTCTGTCTGAGTGTGTGTCTCTGTCGGGTGTGTGTGTCTCTCTGTCTGGGTGTGTGTGTCTGTGTGTATGTCTGTATGTGTGTGTCTCTCTCTGGGTGTGTGTGTCTGAATGTGTGTGAGCGTGTCTGTCTGTGTATGTGTGTGCATGTGTCTGTCTGTCTGTTTGCATGTGTCTGGGTCTGTGTGTTTGTGTGTGCCTGTGCCTGTGAGTGTGTCTGTCTGTGTGTGTCTGTCTGTGTGTGTCTATGTGAGTGTGTCTGTCTGTATATGTGTCTGTGTGTGTCTGTGTGTGTGCCTCTGTGTGTGTGTGTCTGTGTGTTGTCTGTGTATGTGTGTGAGTGTGTCTGTCTGCCTGTGTGTGTCTTTCTGTGTGTCTGTTTGTGTCTGTGTATGTGTGTGAGTGTGTCTGTCTGTCTGCGTGCGTCTGTGTGTGTGTCTGTCTGTGTGTGTCTGCGTCTTTGTGTGGGTCTGTCTGCGTGTGTCTGTGTGTGTGTCTGTGTATGTGTGTGTGTGAGTGTGTGCATGTCTGTGTGTGTCTATGTGTGTGTGTCTCTGTGTGTGTCTGTGTGTGTCTTTGTGCATATGTGTGTCTGTGTGTGTATGTGAATGTGTCTGTGTATATGTGTGTCTGTGTGTGAGTGTGTGTCTGTGTATGTGTGTGTGTCTGTGTGTGTTGTGTATGTGTATGTGTCTGTGTGTATATGTGTGTGTCTATGTGTGACTATGTATGTGCATGAGTATTTGTGTAAGGGTGTCTGTGTGTGTGTGTCTGTGTATATGTGTCTGTGTACGTGTGTGTGTGTGTCTGTGTGTATATGTGTGTGTCTATGTGTGACTATGTATGTGCATGAGTATTTGTGTAAGGGTGTCTGTGTGTGTGTCTGTGTGTGTGTGTTTCTATGTGTGTGTGTGTCTATGTGTGTGTGTCTGTGTGTTTGTGTATATCTGTATGTATGTGTGTGTGTCTCTGTCTGTGTGTGTGTCACTCTATCTGGCTGTGTGTGTCTGTGTGTGTTGATGTCTCTCTGGGTGTGTGTTTGTGTGTGTACGACCCCTTCTCCCGCCTCCAACACACCCCATCCACCTGGACACCCCGTGCAGGCCTCCTACCCGCCCTCGACCTCTTTATAGCCAACTGCCGCCGTGACATCAACCGACTCAACCTGTCCACCCCTCTCACCCACTCCAACCTCTCACCCTCAGAACGTGCAGCCCTCCACTCCCTCCGCTCCAATCCCAACCTCACCATCAAACCCGCAGACAAGGGAGGCGCGGTGGTAGTTTGGCGCACTGACCTGTACACCGCTGAAGCCAAACGCCAGCTCGCGGACGCCTCCTCTTATCGCCCCCTTGACCACGACCCCACCTCCCACCACCAAACCATCATCTCCCAGACCATCCAGGACCTCATCACCTCAGGGGATCTCCCATCCACCGCCTCCAACCTCATAGTCCCACAACCCCGCACCGCCCGTTTCTACCTCCTGCCCAAAATCCACAAACCTGCCTGCCCCGGCCGACCCATTGTCTCAGCCTGCTCCTGCCCCACCGAACTCATCTCCCAATACCTCGACACGGTCCTGTCCCCTTTAGTCCAAGAACTCCCCACCTACGTTCGGGACACCACCCACGCCCTCCACCTCCTCCAGGATTTTCGCTTCCCCGGTCCCCAACGCCTTATTTTCACTATGGACATCCAGTCCCTGTACACCTCCATCCCCCATCACGAAGGACTCAAAGCCCTCCGCTTCTTCCTTTCCCGCCGCACTAACCAGTACCCTTCCACTGACACCCTCCTTCGACTGACTGAACTGGTCCTCACCCTGAATAACTTCTCTTTTCAATCCTCCCACTTCCTCCAAACTAAAGGAGTTGCCATGGGCACCCGCATGGGCCCCAGCTATGCCTGCCTCTTCGTAGGATATGTGGAACAGTCCATCTTCCGCAACTACACTGGCACCACCCCCCACCTTTTCCTCCGCTACATCGATGACTGTATCGGCGCTGCCTCGTGCTCCCACGAGGAGGTTGAACAGTTCATCAACTTTACTAACACCTTCCATCCCGACCTGAAATTCACCTGGACTGTCTCAGACTCCTCCCTCCCCTTCCTAGACCTTTCCATTTCTATCTCGGGCGACCGACTCAACACAGACATCTATTATAAACCGACTGACTCCCACAGCTACCTGGACTACACCTCCTCCCACCCTGCCCCCTGTAAAAACGCCATCCCATATTCCCAATTCCTTCGTCTCCGCCGCATCTGCTCCCAGGAGGACCAATTCCTACACCGCACAGCCCAGATGGCCTCCTTCTTCAAGGACCGCAGATTCCCCCCAGACGTGATCGACGATGCCCTCCAACGCATCTCCTCCACTTCCCGCTCCTCCGCCCTTGAGCCCCGCTCCTCCAACCGCCACCAAGACAGAACCCCACTGGTTCTCACCTACCACCCCACCAACCTGCGCATACAACGTATTATCCGCCGCCATTTCCGCCACCTCCAAACGGACCCCACCACCAAGGATATATTTCCCTCCCCTCCCCTATCAGCGTTCCGCAAGGACCACTCCCTTCGTGACTCCCTTGTCAGATCCACACCCCCCACCAACCCAACCTCCACCCCCGGCACCTTCCCCTGCAACCGCAGGAAATGTAAAACTTGCGCCCACACCTCCACACTCACTTCCCTCCAAGGCCCCAAGGGATCCTTCCATATCCGCCACAAGTTCACCTGTACCTCCACACACATCATCTATTGCATCCGCTGCACCCGATGTGGCCTCCTCTATATTGGTGAGACAGGCCGCTTACTTGCGGAACGCTTCAGAGAACACCTCTGGGCCGCCCGAACCAACCAACCCAATCACCCCGTGGCTCAACACTTTAACTCCCCCTCCCACTCCACTGAGGACATGCAGGTCCTTGGACTCCTCCACCGGCAGAACACAACTACACGACGGCTGGAGGAGGAGCGCCTCATCTTCCGCCTGGGAACCCTCCAACCACAAGGTATGAATTCAGATTTCTCCAGCTTCCTCATTTCCCCTCCCCCCACCTTGTCTCAGTCGGTTCCCTCAACTCAGCACCGCCCTCCTAACCTGCAATCCTCTTCCTGACCTCTCCGCCCCCACCCCACTCCGGCCTATCACCCTCACCTTGACCTCCTTCCACCTATCCCACCTCCATCGCCCCTCCCCCTAGTCCCTCCTCCCTACCTTTTATCTCAGCCGGCTTGGCTCTCTCTCTCTTATTCCTGATGAAGGGCTTATGCTCGAAACGTCGAATTCTCTATTCCTGAGATGCTGCCTAACCTGCTGTGCTTTGACCAGCAACACATTTGCAGGTGTGTTTGTGTGTGTCTGTCTGGGTGGGTATCTGTGTCTGGATGTGTGTGTCTGAGTGTGTGTGCCCCTGTCTGTGTGCGTGTGTGTGTCTATATGTGTGTCTATGTGTGTGTGTCTGTATGTGTGTGTATGTGTGTGTGTGTCTATGTGTGTGTCTGTGCATATCTATGTGAGTGTACCTGTATGTGTGTGTGTGTATCTGTGTGTCTGTGTGTGTGTCTGTGCGTCTGTGAGTGTGTGCCTGTGTGTGTCTGTGTGTGTGAGTATGTGTGTGTCTGTTTGAGTGTGTGCGCATGTCTGTGTGTGTCTGTATATGTGTCTGTGTGTGTGTGTCTGAGTGTGTGTCTGTATGTGTGTCTTTGTGTGTGTCTGTGAATGTGTGTCTGTGTGTGCGCGTGTCTGTGTGTGTATCTGTATGTGTGTCTGTGTGTGTGTGTGTGTGTCTGTGTATGTATCTGTATGTGTGTCTGTGTGTGTCTATGAGTGTGTGTCTGTGTGTTTCTGTGTGTGTGTCTGTGTATGTCTCTGTGTGTCTGTGAGTGTGTGTCTGTGTGTCTGTGTATGTGTGCCTGTGTGAGTGTGTGTGTGTCTGTGTGTGTCTGTATGTATGTCTGTGTGTGTATCTGTACGTGTGTCTGTGAGTGTGTGTCTGTGTGTGTGTCTGTGTATGTCTGTATGTGTCTGTATGTATGTCTGTGCGTCTATGTGTTTCTGTGTGTGTGTCTGTGTGTGTTTGTGTATGATTGTGTGTGTGAGTACATGTGTGTCTGTGAGTGTGTGCGTGTGTGTCTGTGCATGTATGTCTGTATGTGTGTGTATATGTGTGCCTGTGTGCCTGTGTCTGTGTGTGTGCACCTGTGTGTGTGTGTGTGTCTGTGTGTCTGTGTGTCTGTGTGTCTGTGAGTGTGTGTCTGTGTGTCTATGTGTGTCTGCGTGTGTGTCTGTGTGTGTGATTACGTGTGTGTCTGCGTGTTTGAGTGTGTGCATGTGCGTGTGCATCTGTGTGAGTGTCTGTGCGTCTATGTGTGACTGTGTCTGTGTCTGTGTGTGTGTGAGTACGTGTGCGTCTGTGTGTTTGAGTGTGTGTGTGTCTGTGTGTGTCTATATGTGTGTGTCTATGTGTCTGTGTCTGTGTGTCTGTGTGCGTGCGTCTGTGTGTGTCTGTGTTGTGTCTGTGTGTGTCTGTATGTGTCCGTATGTGTGTGTCTGTGTGTTTGAGTATGTGCGTGTGTCAGTGTGTGTGTGTGTCTGTGTGTGTGTGTGCGTCTGTATGTGTGTGTCTATTTCTGTGCCTGTGTGGGTGTGTCTGTGTGTGTCTATATGTGTGCCTGTGTGTGTGTGTGTCTGTGTGTGTGTGTCTGTATGTGTGTCTGTGAGTGTGTGTCTATGTGTCTGTCTGTGTGTCTGTATGTGTGTCTGTGTGTCTATGTGTGTTCTGGGTGTGTCTGTGTGTGATTGTGTGTGTCTGTAGTGTGTGAGTACGTGTGTCTGTGTGTTTGAGTGTGTGCGTGTGCGTCCGTGTGTGTGTGTCTATGTGTGTGCCTGTGTGTGTGCCTGTGTGTGTGTCTATATGTGTGCCTGTGTGTGTGTGTTTGTGTGTGTGTCTGTGTGTGTGCCTGTGTGCGTGTCTGTATATGTGCCTGTGTGTGTGTCTGTATGTGTGTCTGTGTGTGTCTATGTGTCCATGTGTCTGTGTGTGTGTGTGTGTGTGTGTGTGTGTGTGTGTATGTGTCTGTGTGTGTGTGTCTTTGTATGTCTGTGTGCGTGTCTGTATGTGTGCCTGTGTATGTGTGCCTGTGTGTGTGTGTGTGTCTGTGTGTGTGTCTGTGAGTGTCTGTGTGTGTGTGTGTCATTGTGTGTGTGTCTGTGAGTGTGTGTCTATGTGTCTGTCTGTGTGTCTGTATGTGTGTCTGTGTGTCTATGTGTGTTCTGTGTGTGTCTGTGTGTGATTGTGTGTGTCTGTAGTGTGTGAGTACGTGTATCTGTGTGTTTGAGTGTGTGCGTGTGCGTCCGTGTGTGTGTGTCTATGTGTGTGTCTATGTGTGTGCCTGTGTGTGTGTATCTGTGTGTGTCTATATGTGTGCCTGTGTGTGTGTGTGTTTGTGTGTGTGTCTGTGTGTGTGCCTGTGTGTGTGTCTGTATGTGTGTCTGTGTGTGTCTATGTGTCCATGTGTCTGTGTGTGTGTGTCTTTGTATGTCTGTGTGCGTGTCTGTATGTGTGCCTGTGTGTGTGTGTGTGTGTCTGTGTGTGTGTGTGTGTGTGTCTGTGAGTGTCTGTGTGTGTGTGTGTGTCTTTGTATGTCTGTGTGCGTGTCTGTATGTGTGCCTGTGTGTCTGTGTGTGTCTGTGTGTGTGTGTCTGTGAGTGTCTGTGTGTGTCATTGTGTGTGTGTCTGTGTGTCTGTGAGTGTGCGTCTGTGTGTGTGTGCCTGTGTGTGAGTGTGTGTGTGTCTGTATGTGTGTCTGTGTGTTTGTGTGTGTCTGTGCGTGTGTGCCTGTGTGCGTCTGTGTGTGTCTGTGCGTCTATGTGTGACTGTGTGTGTGAGTATGTGTGCGTCTGTGTGTTTGAATGTGTGTGTGTGTCTGTTTGTGTCTATATGTGTGTGTCTATGTGTCTGTGTCTGTGTGTCTGTGTGTGTGCGTCTGTGTGTGTGTCTGTATATGTGTCTGTGTTGTGTCTGTGTGTGTCTGTATGTGTCTGTATGTTTGTCTGTGTGTCTAGGTGTGTGTGTCTGTGTGTTTGTGTGTCTGTATGTGGATCTCTGTATGTGTGTGTGTGTCTATGTGTGTGTATATATGTGTGCCTCTGTGTGTGTGTGTCTGTGTCTGTGTGTGTGTGTGTCTATATGTGTGCCTGTGTTTGTGTGTGTGTCTGTATGTGTCTGCATGTTTGTCTGTGTGTCTAGGTATGTGTGTATCTGTGTGTGTGTGTCTGTTTGTGTCTGTATGCGTATCTCTGTGTGTGTGTCTGTGCGTCCATGTGTCTGTGTGTGTGTGTCTGTGTGTGTGTGTCTGTGTGTGTGTCTGTGTGTGTGTCTGTGAGTGTGGCTGTATGTGTGTCTGTGTGTGTGTGTGTCTGTATGTGTGTGTGTCTGTGAGTGTGTCTGTATGTGTGTCTCTGTGTGTCTCTGTGTGTGTATGTGTCTGTGTGTCTGTGAGTGTGTGTCTGTGTGCACAGATGCATGGAGGTGGTGGTGGAGGTGAGTTTGGACCCAGTAGAAGCATCAGCAGTGACTGCATTGGTGAGGTGGGCCTGAAGTGGACCCAGGGCAACGATGAAGTCGTTCGGCCTGGTGTGGTACCCGGTGACATCACTGGCACCTGGATTGGCGAAGTCTAGCGAGAATGCGTAGTGGCGAGGGCATCGGTGGAACATCGAGTGCATGGTGAAGGGGACTCGCGCCTGGCCACTGACCAGACCCTTCGGTCAAACCAGTCCATGCTGACCATGTTGTCAAACTAAACTGGTCCCACCTGCCTCTGATTGGCCCATATCCCTTTCCTAGTCAAGATCTTACCCAAATCTCTTTTAAAAACTAACTTAATTGCACTTTCTCTGGCCATTCATTCCACACACAAAACAGACTCTGTGTGAAAATATTATCCCTCAGGTCCTTTTTAAATCTTTCTCCTCACACCTTAACGGGACAGACTGTAAGGTTGGACACTTTATTTATTTCTTCATTTCTCTGTCTTTATATTCTACACTGTAGTTCATTTTTCTGTGTTTTAAGATGGTACCAGAGCACGGTGATCCTATACAACACTTTTCACTGTATTTTGATTAGATTAGATTACTTACAGTGTGGAAACAGGCCCTTCGGCCCAACAAGTCCACACCGACCCGCCGAAGCGCAACCCACCCATACCCCTACATTTACCCCTTACCTAACACTAGGGGCAATTTAGCATGGCCAATTCACCCTGACCCGCACATCTTTGTGACTGTGGGAGGAAACCGGAGCACCCGGGGAGAATGTGCAAACTCCACACAGTCGCCTGAGGCGGGAATTGAACCCGGGAATCTGGCGCTGTGAGGCAGCAGTGCTAACCACTGTGCCACCATGCCAGCTGTTAAAACATTTTATAACAAGCACTGCAATAAATAAATATAGTTAAAATCACACAACACCAGGTTATAGCTCAACAGGTTATTTTGGAAGCACTAGCTTTCAGCATTTCCAAATAAACCTGATGTCACAAGGAGTTAAGGGCTATGGGGAGAACGCGGGGAGTTGAAACGCTCATCAGCCATGATTGAATGGCGGAGTGGACTCAATGGGCCGAATGGCCTTACTTCCACTCCTATGTCTTATGGTCTTATGGACCTGATGTTGTGTGAGTTTTAAGTTTGAGACAGTGAGGTCTGCAGATGCTGGAGATTAGAATCGAGAGTTTGACACTGGAAAAGCGCAGCAGGTCAGGCAGCATCCGAGAAGCAGGAGAATCGACGTTTCGGGCTGGAACCCTTCATTCCTGATCCTCAGCCTCATCCCTGATGGAGAGCTCCACCCCAAAACATCGATTCTCCTGCTCCTCGGATGCTGCCTGACCTGCTGCGCTTTTCCAGCACCACCCTCTCGACTCTGCTTTTTAACTTTGTCCACCCCAGTCCAAGACCAGCTCCTCCACATAATAAATAAATATATAAATCAAATATTTTAAAAATTCACTCATGGAACATGCTGCCTGAGACAGCACTTATTATCTGTCCCTAGTTACCCCTTGAGAAGGTGGGAATGAACCTCTGCCACATTAACAGAGCATTCCAAACCACACCTCTCCTCATCTCCCTCACAGAGAGTCTCACCAATTACCTTACCACTGTCTCTCTGCTTACCCCATTTCCTTCCAAAAGAAAATTGGTCTTAATGTGTACTATCTCAAAGTTTCTCCTAATTTTGGATATTGTATTCTTTTCTGTTCTGTTGAAAACGCTCACAGTTTGTCTGGTTTCTCCTCAGGCTGAAGTATCAGGTAGGAACATTCGCTTTCTAACCTCTCCTATGCCTTGACATCATGTTGTTTAGAAATTCACACACAATCCTGTAAGTGATCTCCAGCCAACGTTTTCGAACTTTTCCCATCTGCGTCAAAGATTTGTGTACCTGAACCCTCAGCGTACTCTGTTCCCACACCCTCTCTGACATCGTAACGGCTAGTTCTGCATTTACCTCTCCTCACCCTCCTGCTCAAAAATACACCGATTCACACTTCCTGTTTGTAAAGTTCACAATGGATATGAAAATTGGGAGACGCGATGAGAAATTCATACTGCCACGTCCCTTATAATCACCTTGGGTCCAACTTAGAGTCATAGAGTAATACAGCATGGAAACAGACCCTTCGGTCCATCAAGTCCATGCCAACCATGTTCCCAAACTAAACTAGTTTGGCCCATGTTCCTCCAAACCCTTCCTATTCATGAACTTATTCACATGTCTTTTAAACTTTGTAACTTACCACTTTGTCTGGCACACACACGAACCACAGTCTGTGTGAAAACAATTATCTGGGAGAAAGTGAGTACTGCCAAAGTGCAGCAGGTCAGGCAGCATCCGAGGAGCAGGAGAATCGACGGTTCGAACATAGGCCTTTCATCAGGAATCAGGAATCAGGACTTATGCCCAAAATGTTAATTCTCCTGCTCCTCGGATGCTGCCTGACCTGCTGTGCTTTTCCAGCAGTACACTCTTTGACTGAAAAAGTTGCCCCTCGTGTCCTTTTTAAATCTTTCTCCTCTCACCTTAGAAATACACCCCTTAGTATTGAACTCTCTCACCCGAGGGGAAAGACACTTGCCATTCACCTTACCTCTATCCCTCATGATTTTATAAACCTTCTATAAGGTCACCCCTCAACCTCCTACGCTCCAGGGAAAAGCATTCCAGACTTTTCAATCTATTTTAATAACTGAAGCCTTCAATTCCCGGCAGCATCCTGTTAAACCATTTCTGAACTCTCTCCAATGCAGTAATATCCTTCCTATAACAGGGCTTGTTCCTACTGTCTCTCTCGCTCTCTCTCTCTCTCACAATGAGCTGTGGCCCAGTCTTTGCTGTTTTAGCAAATCCCAAAAGTTTCCAAGGTCATAGTGATGAAGGGCTCTGGCCCGAAACGTCGAATTTCCTGTTCCTTGGATGCTGCCTGACCTGCTGTGCTTTAACCAGCAACACATTTTCAGCCAAGGTCATAGTGAACCAATTTTAATCCAATGATTTGACCTTTTAGTTTTGGGTGCTTAGTGTTAAACAGAAGATTGGAGTTTCGAATAAAGGGAACAGAGAGGTGATTGGTCATTTTACTGAAGCTGGAACTGGAGAAGACATTTTTCAGATAATGGATTGAACATTTCAGACTGGGATAGGGGGACATTTCTCTACTTGAAGTGTTGTAAACCTTTGGAGTCATTGTGAGTTTTTCTCCCTGAAAGTGGCCACACATGTAGATAGGGTGGTAGAGAAGACATCGGTACATCAGAACTCAGAGCAGGATTCCGCCACCTGTCCCGTTAAGCCCACAGCTCCATTCAATAAAATATTTTTGTGGCCTCTTACCTGCCCTCTCACCATAACCCTTAATTCCTTTACTGTTCAAAACAATATCTTTGCTTTAAAAACATTTACTGAGGAAGCCTCAGCCACTTCGCTAGGCAAGGAATTCCACAGATTCACAACTCTCTGGGTGAAGAAGTTTCTTCTCAATTCAGTCTTAAATCTGCTCCCCAAACTTTGAGACCACACCCTCTTGTCTTAGTTTCACCTGCTAGTGGAAACATCTTCTCTACTTCTATCTTATCTGTTCCCTTCATAATTTTATATGGCATCATTACCTTTACTGGCCAGGGAATTGTGTACAACAGTTAGGAGGTTGTGTTACAACTTTATAAGACTTTGGTTAGGCCACACTGAGAGTATTGCTTTCAATCCTTGTCTCCACATTACAGGAAGGATGTGGAGGCCTTGGAGAGGGTGCAGAAGAGGTTTCCCAGGAGCCCAGCAAGTGTTAATATAGTTACAAAACGGTTGCAGCTAACGGCCCAAGGAGATAGAACTAGAATCTAATCAAGATAAGGAGAAGTCACGTAGGGGCAGTCAAGTCACAAGTTAGGCAGAGAACTAGAGTGATTGGATAATGTAGGAGTCAGGAGAGGTGACCTCACGCAGCTTAAAGGTATAACTGTATACTTGTTTCAATGCTCATTGCTCATTTGCTTTAGCATTTGACGCCCTTTCTTGCAAGATCGTAAAATAAATTGTCTTGTTTCCAGTTTTGGTGGTCTTGGCTAATTTTGTTAAGTTTGTTTCTAACAGACTTGGGGGCTCGTCCGGGATCCCAAGCTCCGGTCGCTCGGCATTCTTGGAGAAAGGGAGAAGGTGCACCTCGCTGATTTCGGCGATCTCTAGTTTCCCCTTGTTGCCATGGTGGCTTTGGGCGAATGTGATCTGGATGGAAAGACCCTGGAAATAAGATGGGAAGATGCAATGGGTTTGGTTGAGTAACTCTTGTGCACAAGACCCGGGTAAGGAAAGGTCTCTCGAGATATATCCGGGCAACCGGGGATTTGCTACAGTAGCTGTTGCGGGAATTGCCGCTCGGGTAACGGCCGAATTGACATGACCAGGTAACTCTGTGCACAGGTCAAGGTAAGAAAAGGACCTTTAAGTATTGCCTTGGTGGTCAGGGACGTACCAGAAGTACGGGGAATTGGCGATGTCTAAAAATAACATGTAATTGGCCGGATTGATCGGACGGGAAAGGGTGTCAACCTGATTCTAGCAGCCAGCCTTAGACCGGTTGTTAGGAAGGGAAATCCCCCCACGTGAAGGTCAGGAACCTGAAGTGGATGTGGAAGAAGGTGACACCGGACCTCGAAAAGATCAATTGAATTCATAAAAAAATGGGAGGCAAGGCAAGTTGTCTCTATAAAGTTCGATCTACAGATAATGTTAAACTTGAAGAAATTCCATCCGACAGTCCCTTGGGGGAAATGTTGGGAAATTGGGAACACAACTCCCGGACGCGGGGGAAAGATAAAGTTATAATGATAAGGTATATCCTTTTCACTGCAGAGAGCGGCGCGAGCTGGGCGGAAGTGAGGTTGGAGCGCAGAGCTGGTCGGGAAGGTAAGTGATTGGTATTTGAGTGGGTGTGTTCTAGACCCCAGGTAAGCGACTCAGTGTTATTGACTCAGTGTTCTTGTTTTGGAGACAAAGTGTACAGTCATGGCAGCGCAGGCAGTAGAATGTTCCTCCTGCAGGATGTTTGAGGTAGGGGTGACCACTGATACTCTTGCCGACTTCGTCTGCAGGAAATGCAGTCAGATCCTGCTCCTCACCGAACGAGTTAGGGAACTGGAACTGGAGTTGGATGAACTGAGGATTATTCGAGAGGCTGAGAGGGTGATTGATAGAAGCTACAGGGACATAGTTACGCTGGAGAACAGAGGTAGCTGGGTAACAGTTAGAGGTGGGAAGGGGAAGAAGCAGGCAGTGCAGGGTTCCCCTGTGGTCGTTCCCCTAAACAATAAGTATACAGCTTTGGAAACTGTTGGGGGAGACAGCCTTTCAGGTGTAAGCTGCAGTGATGGGGTCTGTGGCGTGAGGTCTGGCTCTGAGACTCAGAAGGGAAAGGGGGAGAGGTGGAGAGCGCTAGTTATAGGAGACTCTCTGGTTAGAGGGACAGACAGGCGGTTCTGTGGATGTGGGCGAGACTCTCGAATGGTTTGTTGCCTCCCGGGTGCCAGGGTCCATGATGTCTCGGACCGTGTCTTCAGAATCCTTAAGGGGGAGGGTGTGCAGCCAGAAGTCGTGGTACACATTGGCACCAACAACATAGGTAGGAAGAGGGGTGGGGAGGTCATTCAAGAGCTCAAGGAGTTAGGCTGGAAGCTAAAAGCTAGGACGGACAGAGTCGTCATCTCTGGGTTGTTGCCGGTGCCACGTGACAGTGAGGCAAGGAATAGGAAGAGAGTGCAGTTGAACACGTGGCTGCAAGGATGGCGTAGGAGGGAGGGCTTCAGGTATTTGGACAATTGGACTGCATTCTGGGGAAGGTGGGACCTGTACAAGCAGGACGGGTTGCACCTGAACCAGAAGGGCACCAATATCCTGGGAGGTAGGTTTGCTAGCACTCTTCGGGGGGGTTTAAACTAATTTGGCAGGGGGATGGGATCCGGACTTGTAGTCCAGCAAGTAGGTTAGCTGTTTGTCAGGATGTCCAAGAATGTAAGGAGGCTGTGGAGAAGGGAGCACTGACAGGGAATACTTGCGGACACAGAGATGGGCTCAAGTGCGTATACTTCAATGCAAGGAGTATCAGAAATAAGGTGGGTGAACTTAAGGCGTGGATCGGTACCTGGGACTACGATGTTGTGGCCATCACGGAAATGTGGATAGATGAGGGACAGGAATGGTTGTTGGAGGTTCCTGGTTACAGAGGTTTCAGTAAGATTAGGGAGGGTGGTAAAAAAGGAGGGGGTGTGGAGTTGCTAATTAGAAATGGTATAACGGCTGCAGAAAGGAAGTTTGAGGGGGATCTGCCTTTGGAGGTAGTATGGGCTGAAGTCAGAAATAGGAAAGGTGCAGTCACCTTGTTGGGTGTTTACTATAGGCCCCCCAATAGCAGCAGAGATGTGGAGAAACAGATTGGGAAACAGATTTTGGCAGAAGCCACAGGGTCGTAGTCATGGGCGACTTCAACTTCCCAAATATTGATTGGGAGCTCTTTAGATCAAGTAGATTGGATGGGGCGGTGTTTGTGCAGTGTGTCCAGGAAGCTTTTCTAACTCAGTATGTAGATTGTCCGACCAGAGGGGAGGCCCTATTAGATTTGGTACTCGGTAATGAACCGGGACAAGTGATGGGCTTGTTAGTGGGTGAACATTTTGGTGATGGTGACCACAATTCTGTGACTTTCACCTTGGTTATGGAGAGAGATAGGTGCGCACAACAGGGTAGATTTTACAATTGGGGGAAGGGAAATTACGATGCTATAAGACAGGATTTGAGGAGCATAAGTTGGGATCATAGGCTGTCAGGGAAGGATGTGGTGGAAATGTGAAACTTTTTCAAGGAGCAGATACGACGTGTCCTTGATATGTATGTACCTATCAGACAGGAAAGTGATGGTCGTGTGAGGGAGCCTTGGTTGACGAGGGAGGTTGAATGTCTAGTAAAGAGGAAGAAGGAGGCTTACATAAGGTTGAGGAAACAGGGTTCAGACAGAGCAGTGGAGGGATACTGGATAGCCAGAAGGGACCTGAAGAAAGGGATTAGGAGAGCTAAGAGAGGGCATGAAAAATCCTTGGCAGATAGGATCAAGGATAACCCCAAGGCATTTTATGCGTATGTGAGAAACATGAGAATGACGAGAACGAGGGTAGGTCCGATCAAGGACAGTAGTGGGAGATTGTGTATTGAGTCGGAAGAGATAGGAGAGGTCTTGAATGAGTACTTTTCTTCAGTATTTACGAACGAGAGGGACCGTATTGTTGAAGAGGAGAGTGTGAAACGGACTGGTAAGCTAGAAGAGATACTTGTTAGGAAGGAAGATGTGTTGGACATTTTGAACAACTTGAGGATAGACAAGTCCCCCGGGCCTGACGGGATATATCCTAGGATTATGTGGGAAGCAAGAGAGGAAATTGCAGTGCCGTCGGCAATGATCTTTTCGTCTTCACTGTCAACGGGGGTGGTACCAGGGGACTGGAGAGTAGCGAATGTTGTGCCCCTGTTCAAAAAAGGGAATAGGGATAACCCTGGGAATTACAGGCCAGTTAGTCTTACTTCTGTGGTAGGCAAAGTAATGGAAAGGGTACTGAGGGATAAGATTTATGAGTATCTGGAAAGACACTGCTTGATTAGGGACAGCCAGCACGGATTTGTGAAGGGTAGGTCTTGCCTTACAAGTCTTATTGAATTCTTTGAGGAGGTGACCAAGCATGTGGATGAGGGTAGAGCAGTGGATGTAGTGTACATGGATTTTAGTAAGGCATTTGATAAGGTTCCCCATGGTAGACTTATGCGGAAAGTCAGGAGGCATGGGATAGAGGGAAATTTGGCCAATTGGATAGAAAACTGGCTAACCGGTCGAAGTCAGAGAGTGGTGGTAGATGGTAAATATTCAGCCTGGAGCCCAGTTACAAGCGGAGTTCCGCAGGGATCAGTTCTGGATCCTCTGCTGCTTGTAATTTTTATTAATGACTTGGATGAGGGAGTCGAAGGGTGGGTCAGTAAATTTGCAGATGATACGAAGGTTGGTGGAGTTGTGGACAGTGAGGAGGGTTGTTGTCGGCTGCAAAGGGACTTAGATATGATGCAGAGCTGGGCTGAGGAGTGGCAGATGGAGTTCAACCCTGCCAAGTGTGAGGTTGTCCATTTTGGAAGAACAAATAAGAATGCGGAATACAGGGTTAACGGTAGGGTTCTTAGTAATGTGGAGGAACAGAAGGATCTTGGGGTCTATGTACATAGATCTTTGAAAGTTGTCACTCGGGTGGATAGAGCTTGTAAGAAGGCCTATGGTGTATTAGCGTTCATTAGCAGAGGGATTGAATTCAAGAGTCGTGAAGTGATGTTGCAGCTGTACAGGACTTTGGTTAGGCCACATTTGGAGTACAGTGTGCAGTTCTGGTCACCTCACTTTAGGAAAAATGTGGAAGCTTTGGAGAGGGTGCAGAGAAGATTTACCAGGATGTTGCCTGGAATGGAGAATAGGTCGTACGAGGATAGGTTGAGAGTTCTCGGCCTTTTCTTGTTGGAACGGCGAAGGATGAGGGGTGACTTGATAGAGGTTTATAAGGTGATCAGAGGAATAGATAGAGTAGACAGTCAGAAACTTTTTCCCCGGGTACAACAGAGTGTTACAAGGGGACATAAATTTAAGGTGAAGGGTGGAAGGTATAGGGGAGATGTCAGGGGTAGGTTCTTTACCCAGAGAGTGGTGGGGGCATGGAATGCGCTGCCCGTGGGAGTGGTAGAGTCAGAATAATTGGCGACCTTTAAGCGGCAATTGGATAGGTACATGGATAGGTGCTTAATCTAGGATAGATGTTCGGCACAACATCGTGGGCCGAAGGGCCTGTTCTGTGCTGTATTGTTCTATGTTCTATGTTCTATATTCTATGTATTGTTGTTTTGTCTGGACACAAGAAAGTATTAAGAAACCTGATATCTTTTGGCCTAAATATGGGTCCGATGAAGATCGGCTGTGCCAACTCTTAAATATATATGTTAATAGCAAAGAGAAACAAATCCGACAAGAGGCTGATTATGCAGCCTGTTGGATAGGGAGCCAAAATATGTTCGTCTTAAAAAAGAAAGAAAGGGAGGAAAAGGACGAAAAACCCAAAACTCCCCATTGGGACCTTTTGTCAAATTTACCTCCCTCTTATTACAATAGAAATGACGGTTCGCCATCACCCAGAGACAGTCGTCCCAGCCCTCTGCACCCCCAGCAGAGGAACCCCTGGAAGAGGAATCTGAAAAAGGCCCAGAGGAGGACTCCACTGTGAGTCAGGTTAAGACTAGATCAGCAGTAAGGAGAGGAGAAAGGGAACAAGGCAGGGCAACACAGGTATATCCTCTCAGAGAGGTCCCCATTGGAAACGGCGAAATTGGATATGTTAATTCGCTGCTCACCAGTGGGGAGGTCAGAGCCTTTAAAAAGGAAATGAAAAATCTAATTGAGGATCCCATCGGATTGGGGGAGCAGTTAGACCAGTTTTTGGAGCCAAATTGGTATACCTGGGGGGAAATGATGGCAATATTGGGGACGTTATTCTCAGGAGAAGAAAGGGGTATGGTCAGAAGGGCCGCTCTGAGGGAATGGGAAAAAAGATACCCTCCGGGTGAGGAAGTAACTCCAGCTGAACAAAAATTCCCTAATACAGATTCCCCCATGGGAGGGCATGAATGCACATGACAGGGGAAGCATGAGAGACTTTCGGGAAATGGTGATCTTGGGAATTAAGGAAGCAGCGCCGAGATCACAAAACTTTGTTAAGGCTTTTGAAGTAAGGCAGGAGAAAGACGAGACCCCTCTTCAGCGTTTCTTCAAAGGCTCAAAGAAGCCACAAGGAAATATTCGGGAATGAATCCTGATGACCCGGTGGCACAAGGACATTTGAAGGTCCAGTTTATGACAAAGTCCTGGCCAGACATACAAAAGAAATTGCAGAAAATAGATGGATGGAATGAAAAACAGATGGAATAGTTGTTACGTGAGGCATAGAAAGTGGATGTGAAGAGAGAGGATGAGAAGCAGAAGCAGAAAGCTAAAATAATGGTGGCGAAATGAAATAACAAAGAGGAGAGTAGGATTGGGAGATAATAGAAAGGATAAGGATAGAGGAGGACACGAAAGACAAAGGTCGGACGTCCTGGGAAGGAGGCAACAGGCGGGATGTTACCATTGTGGAAAAGTGGGGCATTTTAAATGAGAATGCCCTGGACTAACGCGGGAAAGGGAAACTGTTTCCCTAATGATATTTGATGAGGAATAGGAGAGTCAGGGGTTCCTTCCTCCTGAGACCCACCGGGAACCCTTGATAAATCTAAAGGTGGGACCTGAAGGGGAGGAGGCAGTGTTTTTGGTGGACACGGGAGCGGCCTGGTCATCCCTAAGTTTTAGACCTACCGGTGTTAAATTGACCAATAAGAATCTCAGGGTTTCTGGAGTAAAAGGCGAAGAATTCTTAGCGCCTATTTTTGAGCTAACGCTAATTAGAGTAAATAATGAGGAAGTGACAGGACAATTATTGTATATTCCCGACATTGGAAGTAATCTATTAGGTAGGGATTTGATTATCTTGTTAGGCTTAAAAATTGGGGTGGAAAATAGTGCAGTGACCGTAAAGATGGCCATGTTAACACCTAGTGACGAAAAACAAATCAGCCCTGATGTATGGGCAAGACCGGGTAATACAGGGCATCTAACTATTACCGCGATGGTAATTACGTTGATTCAGGAGAATAAGACAGTTCGGGTTAGACAATACCCCATATCACTGGAAGGTCGTAAAGGTCTGCAACCAGTTATAGATTCTTTGTTAAAAACCGGATTGTTAGAACCCTGTATGTCACCCTTTAATACCCCAATACTGCCTGTCTACAAACCAGATGGAACCTATTGATTAGTGCAGGATCTCAGAGCATTGAACCGATTGGTTCAAACACGACACCCGGTAGTCCCCAATCCGGACACTTGGCTAGGCAAGATACCGTGTGACCACCGCTGGTTTAGTGTAATAGATTTAAAGGATGCATTCTGGGCCTGCCCTCTGGCTCCAGAAAGCCGTGACATGTTTGCCTTTGAGTGGGAAAACCCATGCACTGGTAGAAGGCAACAATTCCGATGGACGGTACTTCCCCAGGGATTCACAGAATCACCTAATCTATTCGGGCAGGTACCGGAACAGGACCTGGAGATGCCTAAAGAGACATCACTGTTACAATATGTGGATGACCTACTTGTGTCAGGACGAAAGAGAGATGACGTGAGCTTGGTCACCAATAGGCTGTTAAATTTCCTGGGGCAACAAGGTTTAACAGTATCTAGGGATAAATTGCAATATGTAGAGAAAGAAGTGAAATAGTTAGGGCACCTTATTAGTGAAGGTACTCGGCGAATTAACCCCGAGAGAATTAAAGGGATAGTAGAACTACCCCTCCCGGTCACCAAAAGAGAATTACGGAAGTTCTTGGGGCTAGTGGGCTATTGTAGATTATGGATAGAAGCACATGCCCAGAAAAGGAAGGGGTTATATTATAAATTGACAGAATCTGAACATGAAAGACTACACTGGACAGAAGAGGAAAAGGAAGGGTTACATGAGTTAAAGCGTAATTTTATACAAGTTCCGGTGCTGGCCCTTCCTTCCCTCGAGAAACCATTTCCCCTTTTTGTGACAGTAAATGACGGAGTAGCCTTAGGAGGGAGAGGGAAGGAGACAGCCCGTAGCTTCCTGTCCAAGATCTTGGATCCTGTCTCGAGAGGATGGCCTGAATGTATACAGGCAGTGGCAGCCACTGCCATACTGGTAGAAGAGAGCCGTAAACTTCCTTTTGGAGGGGCGCAAGTCGTTAGTACCCCCCATCAAGTCAGAATTTGGCTAACCCAAAAGGCAGGGAGATGGTTGACAGACTCACGAGTCTTGAAATACGAAGCCATCCTGATGGAGAGAGATGACCTTGTGTTAGCAACAGATACCTGTCTAAACCCAGCTACCTTCCTATGGAAGGGAGAACCTCTGGACAAATGAGAATTAGACCATGACTGTTTAGATATCATTGAGTATCAGACTAAGGTTAGACCAGGTCTAAAAGATATTCTCTTGCATGATGGGGACAGACTGTTTATAGACGGGTCATCAAGAGTGGTACAAGGAAAAAGACACAATGGACGGTAACAAGAACCAAACAGTTGAGGCTGACCAGTTGCCTAACTCATGGTTGGCCCAAACTTGTGAGTTGAATGCATTAAACCAAGCTTTAAAACAACTAGAAAATCAGGATGGGACAATTTACACCGTCTCTAAATATGCCTATGGGGTGGTCCATACCTTCGGAAAAATATGGCAAGAACGTCGACTAATCAATAGCTGGGGAAAGGAATTAGTGCATGAAGAGTTAATAGGACAAGTGTTGAAACGTTTGGAATTACCACGAGAAATAGCAATAGTTCATGTACCGGGGCACCAAAAGGGGAACATTCTAGAAGCAAGAGGGAATAGGCTAGCAGACTGAGCAGCCAAAGAGGCAGCTAGGAACCTTACAGTAACAAAAATACGGGTTCTCACACCCATAGTGGAGTCGCCTTCCATGAACCTTGTGTACACGAAGGAAGAGGAAAAAGAATTCCAGGAGATAGGAGATAAGTGAAGGAAGATGGATCCTCCCGGATGGGAGGGAAATGTTGAGTAAACCAGTCATGAGAAACATTCTAAATACCCTGCACCAGGGCAGTCATTGGGTTCTCAAGCTATGTGTGACATAGTGTTAAGGAAGTACAGATGTAAAGGGATATGCACATTAGCCAAGCAGGTATGTTCAGGATGCCTGACTTGCCAAAAGATTAATAAAAAGGTAACAAGAGGAGGCCAAAAAGGTGGAAGGAATCCCGGGGTAAGACCTTTTCAGAGCATACAGGTCGGCTATACAGAATTACACCCTCTAGGGAAACAAAAGTACTTATTAGTCCTAGTTGACCACTTAACCGGCTGGGTAGAAGCTTTCCCAATGTCTTCAGCTACCCCAAAAGGAGTAGTGAAACACTCCTTGAACATATCATCCCACGTTATGGAATAGTAAAACTATAGATTCAGACCAAGGTACCCATTTTACTTCTAAGATCTTACTAGGGGTAATAGCAGGATTAGAAATTTCGTGGGAATTCCATTCTCCTTGGCACCCACCCTCCTCTGGGCGGGTGGAAAGAATGAATCAAACTTTAAAGAAGCAATTATCAAAGTTAGTCCTAGAGACTCGATTACCACAGACTAAATCCTTACCGATTGCACTATTATGCATTCGGATGGCCCCGAGGTGTGATATCCGAGTTTCTCCTTGTGAAATGATGTTTGGGCTGCCATTCCTGGGAGGGAAGGGAGAGGTACCCACGGCCGAGTTTAATGACAAGCTTTTGAAAAACTATATTGTGGCACTTGGCTCTTCATTATCCGTTCTTAGGAATAAAGGCCTTTTGGTACAGACACCGCCGCTTGAGTTCGCAGTACATCGGATACGACCAGGTAATTGGGTCTTGATAAAGACCTGGAAGGATACCAAACTGCACCCAAGCTGGGAGGGACCATTCTTAACTCTCCTGACTACTGAAACAGCCCTCCGAACTGCAGAAACAGGGTGGAGTCATCGCACTCGTGTTTAGATTACTTACAGTGTGGAAACAGGCCCTTCGGCCCAACAAGTCCACACCGACTCACCGAAGCGCAACCCACTCATACCCCTACATATACCCCTTACCTAACACTACGGGCAATTTAGCATGGCCAATTCACCTGACCCGCACATCTTTGGAATGTGGGAGGAAACCGGAGCACCCGGAGGAAACCCACGCAGACACGGGGAGAACGTGCAAACTCCACACAGTCAGTCGCCTGAGGCGGGAATTGAACCCAGGTCCCTGGCGCTGTGAGGCAGCAGTGCTAACCACTGTGCCACCGTGAGCGCTCCTTCCCCTTCGGCAGAGTGGCAAGCTCATCCTACAGACAACCCTCTGAAAGTCAAGCTGAGCAGGAAGACTGGACTGAAATATGAGACTTTTAATAGTTGCTGCCATTGATTTTAAAATTTGCTGCTACTGATTGTAAGAGTTGCGTGGACACACTTCTCCCAGACGACTACAAAAGGGGGAAAGATAGACAGGAAGGCAGACAGAGGTAAGAGATGGGTGGGTATCGGTATAGTGTTGTAATGATAGTCAGATTGACGGTTTAAGGAGATGGGAAAAATCACTGTACTTCCGTATGCCCAACATTATGCTGAGGGTTGGGTCTGTGCAGAGATCCCTCACCATGGCGAATCGGGGATCCCCATCTCGGTAATACCACATACCACAAGCGAAGCCCAACAATTTGACTGGGGCTCAAATAATACAAGGTGGAGATGCGAAAGGGATAACTATAACTTTGAGGGATAATTCCCTCGACCCGCCCCTAAAACCCGGGTCCTATTAATGGACTTAGCGTTCATCTGCCAACAGGATCAGTAAACGCCACTTGTTTCTGTAATCAGAACGATACTGCCCCCTTCCAGTTAGGAAAATCATCTTGCGTCTACACTAACCGAGCCAAGGCCACGAACATTCCCCCATTATTAAACGGGACCTATTGGATATGAGGGCCCTATATGCCAGACGAAAGGTACGTATGGAGTGGCGGTTGCACCGGCAGTAAATGTTGGGACACTCCAGTAAAATCTCAGCCATTACCACAGAAACAAAACAAAAGAGCTGGAGTGGCTGCTGTTGCCCTGCTTATATAGAGCCCCACCCCCGGAGAGAAAAACGTGACACTCTGAAAAAGGAAAAGGGAATAAGCCCTAAAGACCCCGAGAGGTCTCTGACTGGGACCGTTTCTGGTGGACATTATTCCCAAATTACGGCACTGCAAGAGCGGGGAGAGAAATACCGAAACTGGTGGCAGCCCTTGAAAAATTGGTTCATGATACCGCTGACTCATTTAGAGAAACTGAGTCCCAAATAGTGGCCATAACCCCCGAAATGACGGCCACGAGACTAACAGCTTTACAGAATCGAATAGCTTTAGACTATATCTTGACCGAAAAAGGGGGAACCTGAGCTTTAATCGGTAAAGAATGCTGCACTTTCATCCCAGACACCTCTTCCGCGGTTGAAGAAAAGGCAGAGATAATAAGGAAAAAGATAAAAGATATAAGAGAAATTGGGGACGAACTTCGGAGAGATAAAGGAACAGGATGGGGATGGGGTGACTGGGGACTGATGGGTTGGGAAAAGTGGTTAGTCAACCTAGCTATCGATGGATTATTGATATTGGTGGGTCTGGTAGTAGGGTACAATGTCCTCAAGGGGATAGTGAGCCGACTGATGACGTCCCTTGGGGAGGGGACTCAAATACATCATCAGATGCTTTTACAATCAACAGGTGACGTGCAACAGAGGGAAAGTCAAAGAATGCTCCTAGAACTTGAAAGACGAAAGGGGTAACGAGATATTGTGTATAAAATTGTGAACCTCTGCACCTTAGGGTGTAAAGAGGGCAGAAACTGCAAAAACTACAAGTTGTGAAAGAAAAGAAATGGGGGAGTTGTGAGTAATGGGGAAGGGTGTTGTTTGCGCAGATGTAGCAAAAAGGGGAGTGATCATAAGCTTAAGCATCGTGCGGACAAACAAGTATAGAGGGCAGCTGTAGGCAAAGATCAGATTAGCAAACTGCTGGGAAAAACAGGTTTGTGCGGGCAGGAAAGTAGAACAATAGAAAACACGAGCACAGCAAGTGTTAATCTAGTTCCAAAATGGCTGCAGCTAACGGCCCAAGGAGATAGAAGTAGAATCTAATCAAGATAAGGAGAAGTCACGTAGGGGCAGTCAGGTCACAAGTTAGGCAGAGAACTAGGGTGATTGGGTAATGTAGGATTCGGGAGAGGTGACCTCACGCAGCTCAAAGGTATAACTGTATACTTGTTTCAATGCTCATTGCTCACTTGCTTTAGCATTTGATGCCCTTTCTTGCAAGATCGTAAAATAAATTATCTTGTTTCCAGTTTTGGTGGTCTTGGCTAATTGTGTTAAGTTTGTTTCTATCAGGGGCAACACTTTCACACAGAGGGTGGTACGGGTATGGAATGAGCTGCCAGAGGAAGTGGTGGAGGCTGGTACAATTGCAACATTTAAAAGGCATCTGGATGGGTATATGAATAGGAAGGGTTTGGGGGATATGGGCTGAGTGCTGGCAGGTGGGACTAGAAAATTTAGGATATTTGGTCGGCATGGACGGGTTGGACTCTATGATTCGCTGTATTAGGAAGAATTAGGCTGATGTTGGGAAAAGGGGGTGCATTTGAAAATGATCACAGCATGGACCACACTGCAGTATCAGGTGGTGGAACTGTGCAGAGGTCACTGTTTAAAAATGAGGAGTTAGCCATTTAAGACAGCAAGATGGAGATTTTGGCTTTCTCTCCATGAGGATCATTAGTCTTTGGAACTATCTTTATTATAAGGCAATACAAGAAGAGTGTTTGAATGTTGTTAAGGCAGAGGGAGACAAGCTTCTGATAACCAGGGGGTAAGCTGTGGAGTCAGCACCTCAGCCATAATCTTACTGACTGATGGAGGAGGCTCACAGATATACTTTAGCTTGAAGAACACTGGAAGACATTGTGGAGAAGGGGGTAAAATTTTACAGAGGGTGCAGGAGCAGAGGAAGCTGGGAGTAAATGTGCACAGATCATTGAAGGTGACAAGTGGGTGAAGAAAGGAGAGAATAAAGCAGACAGAATTCTTTATGCACGAAGCCATTGAATACAAGAACAAGGAGGTGATGTTGCTCGAGTATTGTACATGTTTCTCAGCAGGCTCGAAGGGCCGAATGGCCTCCTCCTGCTCTAAGTTCCTATGTTCTCGGTGCCATATTTTGGGAAAGGTGGGAATTCATCGGAGGGATCGCGGATGTTTTTGACAAGAATGTTCCAGAGATGAGGAACTTCAGCGATGAGCACAGGTCGGAGAGGTTGGGACTGTTCTCCCTGGAGGGAAGAAGGCCGAGAGGAGATTCAGTCAAGGCTTTCAAAATTATGAGTGGGCTGGATGGAGCAGGTAGGGAGAAACTGTTCCCACTGGTAAAAGAAACAAGGATGAGGGGGCATCGATTTTGAACGATGCGCATTGAAGCAAGGATGATGTCAGGATAGAGATTTTCACACAGCGAGTAGTGAGGGTGTGGAATACACTGCCTGGAAATGTGGTGGATGCAGGTTTGACAGAGGGGATTGGACCATTGTTATTGAGTCATATAATGGTATGCAGGGAAAAGGCAGGATTGAAACTAGATAATAGACTAGATACTCGAGCTAGTGCAGACACATTGGGCCACACTCTGTAAGTGTAATACTTTTGTCATTTCTGTCACTTTCCTTGGATAAGCAGATGGATGATGATGGGATAGTGTAGGGGGACGAGCTGAGAATAGTTCACAGGTCAGGTCAATATTGAGGGCTGTAGGGCCTGTTCTGTGCTGTATTGTTCTATGTTTTATGCTCCATTTTATGAATGGACTCCTCCTGTCATTGTATTTGCATGAATCTTCACCCAGTGGGTTATGGATCTATGGAATTCCTCGCCCTGTGAAGTAGTTGACGCTACTTCTGTAAACATTTTTAAAGCTAAGATAGTTTTTGTTTTGCCGAATGAAGGAATTAAGGGATATTGTGATCAGGTGGGTAAGGGGATCTGAGTCCACTAAAAGATAAGCCGTGACTTTCTTGAATGACGGAGCAGGCTCGAAGGGCCGAATGGCCTCCTCCTGCCCCTAGTTCCTATGTTTCTTAAGAATACACCAGTGAGAGGGACAGAAACCTGCAGATGGGCTGGTCTCAGCACCTTGAGACGCTCCCCCTGTGTGGACTGACTCAGCTCCCTGCCTGAATATATCTGAGTGAAGCCATAACTATTTAACCAGACTGCTCCTTCCCATCTCCTGACAGGGGGATAAGGATTACGGACATTAATGTCCTCCAGCTGTACTCCCAGGCGGTCTGTGTATATTTAACCCCTGGCCGAATATTTGCAGCTTGCTCGGAGGATTAAGTGCTCATCCATCTGGATTGCTGACTTATTTTCCCTTTTGTGCTTGGTCCATCAGACCCATTAGGAGCTGTATGGCATCCAACACTTGCGTTCCAATCAGCTGTTAAAGACAGTTAAAAAGGAAACACTTCAAATTCCGTGCAGAATTCTGCCTGTTTGAAAGGACAGAAATTGACCATTTGACTGAATTTCTAGTCTCTGAAGCCCAGCTGCCCCCTCTTCACTGTGGACATGTGATCCCTCTACATCTCCATCCCCCATCAGGAGGGTCTCAGGCCTCTCCGTTACGTCCTCGGATGAAGGCCTGAACCTACCTCCACCAGCCTGCACCCCCCCCCCCACCCTGCCTCAGTGTATTCTCATCCCGAACAACATCTCCCTTAACTCCTCTCACTCCCTTCAGGTCAGAGGGGTAACCATGGGAACCCACAATGGGCTCCAGTGATTCCTGTCCCTTTGTTGGGTGTGTGGAACATCCCTTGTTCCAGTCCTATTCTGGCCCCTACCCACAACTCTTTCTCCAGTTTATTGGTGACATCATCATTGCTGCTTCCCTGTCTTCTCTGGTAGTTTCGTTTCTAATTTCCACCCCACTCTCACCTTCACCTGGCCCATCTCTGACTTCTCCCTTCTCTTCCTTGATATCTCTGTTTCCATTTCTGGGGATAGACTGGCCACTAATATCCATTGCAAACCCACTGACTCCTACAGTTACCTTGACTATACATCCTCACACCCAGCTTCCTGGAAAGACTCTACTCCATTCTCCCCGTTCCTGCGTCTCCATTACGTCTGTTCTGATGATGCCAACTTTGACAAGAGGGCCTCAGAAATGTCCAACATCTTCCTCAACCAAGACTTCCCCAATGCCATAGTTGACAAGACCCTCAGCCATATCTGCCCCATCTCCCACACTTCCGCCCTCACCCCCCCTCTTCCCTCCCACGACAGCGATAAGGTTCCCCTTATCCTCACTGACCATCCCACCCCCATCCACATCCAGGGGCTCATCAGCCGCCATTTCCACCACCTCCAGTGAGATGTCACCACCAGACACATATCCCCCTCCCCTGCCTTTGTCAGCCTTCCGCAGGCACCCCCCTCCCTCTGGGACACTCTTCCTTCACCCCCCCTCCCCAACAGCCCCACGGCACCTTCCTCTGCTACCGCCAAAGGTATATCACCTGCCCATTTCCCTCCTCCCGTCACTATCCAAGGGCCCAAACACACCTTCCAGGTGAAGCAGCACTTTACCCTGCACTTCCCACACAATCTGATCTACTGCATTCGCTGCTCACATTGCGCTCTCCTCTATACTGGGGAGACAAAATGCAGACTGGGTGACCACTTTGCGGGACATCTACATTCTGTCTGTAAAAGACTCCCTGATCATCCAGTTCCCTGATATTTCAATATGCCATCCTGTTCCCTGGCCAACATCTCTGTCCCAGGCTTGCTGCAGTGCTCCAGTGAATCTCAGTGCAAGCTGGAAGAGCCGCATCTCATTTTCCGCTTGGGAACTCTATAGCCTTCTGAACTCAATATCGAGTTCAACAATTTTACAGCGTGAGTACCTTCTCCCATGTCCTTATCCCAACGCCCACACGTAGACGTTGTCATTACATGGACTGCTGTCAGCTACTAATGGTCCCTAGTTAGCAGTTACTCATTCTCCCAGACTGATCGTTCTCTACCCAACTGCTGTTGTCTCCCTGGGCTCCATCTCCACCTATTGTTTACTCCTTCCCCTTCCCCTCCACCCCCATCATCAGCACATATTGTTGGCACAGTGGTTAGCACTGCTGCCTCACAGCGCCAGGGACCTGGGTTCAATTCCTGCCTCAGGGCGACTGACTGTGTGGAGTTTGCACATTCTCCCCGTGTATGCGTGGGTTTCTTCCGGTTTCCTCCCACAATCCAAAACTGTGCAGGTTAGGTGATTTGCTAAATTGCCCCTAGTGTTAGGTGAAGGGGTAAATGTAGGGGAATGGGTCTGAGTGGGTGTGCTTCGGCGGGTCGGTGTGGACTTGTTGGGCCGAAGGGCCTGTTTCCACACTGTAAGTAATCTAATCATATACCAACCTTTTCCTAGCCCTAATCAGTTCTGAAGAAAGGTTACTGGTCCTGAAACATTAACTCTGCTTTCTCTGTGCAGAGGTGAAAGTGAGGACTGCAGATGCTGGAGATCAGAGTCTAGATTAGAGTGGTGCTGGAAAAACACAGCAGGTCAGGCAGCATCCGAGGAGCAGGAAAATCAACGTTTCGGGCAAAAACCCTTCATCAGGATCATGCAGATGCTGCCAGGGCTACTGAGTTTTTCCAGCAATTTCTATTTTCTTTCTGAGTTCCACAGTCCTTTGGGAATTTTTAAATACATGAGGCACATGTCTTCTATGACAAGATAGTTTCTCGCACAATAGCATTGCTCCAGTTTACACCAACTTGCTCGGCCTGATTACTCTCACGAGCTGCACAGAGTTCATCTGCCCTCTTCAAGTATTTCTACAGAAACAAAATGCTACGATCCTGCATCAGCTTCGACAGTTAACCACGTCGTCTTGCCAACATTTTTCGCTCAATTCCACAAGATCAGGAACAGGATCCTCAGACAGCACCTTCCAAACCCACGACCACGTCCATCCAGAAGGACAAGGGGCAGCAGATACATGGGGACACCACCCCCTGCAAGTTCCCCTCCCAGCCACCCACCATCCCGACTTGGAAATATATCACCGTTCCTGCACTGTCGCTGGGTCAAATCCTGGAATTCCCTTCCCAAGGGCACTGAAGGTCAACCCACAGCAGGTGGACTGCAGCGGTTCAAGAAGGCAGCTCACCCCCACCTTCTCAAGGGGGCAACTAGGGACGGGCAATAAATGCTGAGCCCAACCAGCGACGCCTGTGTCCCTGGGATGAATAAAAAAAACCCAGCTATTCTTCTCTCTGTTTAGACTCTACCCCTACCTATTGTTTGCACCTTACCCCCTCCCCCTCACCGTATCTCCTACATACAAACCAGCATATTCCTAACTATCCTAACTCTGCTTTCTCTCCACAGATGCTGCCAGACCTGCTGAGCTTCTCCAGCGATTTCTGCTTTTGTTTCTGATTTACAGCGTCCGCAGTTCTTTTGGGTTTTATTTTATAAAATGCAGCCTTTGGAATCTACTGAAGAGGATAGGAGGATTAGATTAGATTACTTACAGTGTGTAAACAGGCCCTTCAGCCCAACAAGTCCACACCGACCCGCCGAAGCGCAACCCACCCATTACCCTAACCTAACACTACGGGCAATTTAGCATGGCCAATTCACCTGACCCGCACATCTTTGGACTGTGGGAGGAAACCGGAGGAAACCCACACAGACACGGGGAGAACGTGCAAACTCCACACAGTCAGTCGCCTGAGGTGGGAATTGAACCCAGGTCCCTGGCGCTGTGAGGCAGCAGTGCTAACCACTATGCCACCGTGCCGCCTAAGGACTGAAAGCCATGAAAATTTTCAGCCAACTGTATAGATGATCACACTGAACAAACCTAGTGAAATGGTGATTAAGCTGTGGGCTGGATCTTTTAAAAAATGTATTCACGGGATGAAGGCATTGCTGACCAGCTCAGCACTTATTGCCCCATCCCTAATTACCCAGAGGGCAGTTAAGAGTCACCCACATTGCTGTGGGTCTGGAGTCACATGTTAGACCAGACCAGACCAGACCAGATAGTTTCCATCCCTCAAGGACATTAGTGAACCAGTTAGGTATTCCTGATAATTGGCAATGGATGTATAATTGGAGAGTGTGATGCTGGAAAAGCACAGAGGGTGAGGCAGCATCTAGGGAGCAGGAGAGTCAACATTTCTGATGAAGGGTTTATGTCCAAAACATTGGCTCTGCTGCTCCTTGACCTACTCCTTCCCCTTCCCCTCCACCCCCATCATCAGCACATATTGTTGGCACAGTGGTTAGCACTGCTGCCTCACAGCGCCAGAGACCCGGGTTCAATTCCCGCCTCAGGTGACTGACTGTGTGGAGTTTGCACGTTCTCCCCGTGTCTGCGTGGGTTTCCTCTGGGTGCTCTGGTTTCCTCCCACAGTCCAAAGATGTGCGGGTCAGGTGAATTGGCCATGCTAAATTGCCCGTAGTGTTAGGTAAGGGGTAAATGTAGGGTGATGGGTGGGTTGCACGTCGGTGTGGACTTGTTGGGCCAAAAGGCCTGTTTCCACACTGTAAGTAATCTAATCTTATGCTCACATCCATATCATCGATATGAATGACAAAAAAGCAGTGGACTCAACACTGATCTTTGTGGCCCACTGCTGGTCACTGGCCTCCAGTCTGAAAAACAACCCTCCACCACCACCCTCTGTCCAGTTCGGTATCCAAATGGCTAGTTCTCCCTGTGTCCCATGAGACCTAACCTTACTAACCAATCTTCCACGAGGATGCTTTTTTCCCTAGCTTACCCACAAAGCATATCACTTCGTTAAGCTCCATGTAGCTTTTTGTTCAGAAACACTGGTATAGGTTTGACTGTTTATTAATTGCAGGAAAGTTACATCTGAAAACCAACATCAAAGTTGAATTAGAATCTGCTTCTTGTTCAAGGCTAACCTTTGCTCTATTGAAGCAATTCGAATCAAACAGTACACTTTTATTAATAAAAAAGTCTTTTTGGGCAGAAATTTCAAAGGGAAAAATTAATTGCAATTTCTGTACATGAAAGGGATGCCAGTTATTTATGGTCCTTCTCCTGCTGTCTCTGCCTGCAGACTTCACACACCTTCGCTGTGTTTTTTTAAAAAATTGCTCATTCCCTCTTCTACAGCCACAAAACTACGCTGTGCCATTTTCACACAATGCAGGTACACTTACAATGTTTAAAAGATATTTCGATAAGTGCATGAAGAACAAATGTTTGGAGCGGGCTGGACCAAGTGCAGGCTGGTGGGGCTCGTTTAGTTTGAGATGGACTGGTTGAGCAGAAGGGTCTTTTTCTGAGCTGTGTGACTCTACAGGTTCAGTCGGGTGAAGTTGAGAATTCTTCACTCAATTTTCGATTTTAAATCTGAGATTGACAGGTTGCTTTTAACCAAAGCAATGAAGGGGGAAGAGGCAAAGTTCAGTGACAAATGTTTTGGCAGCAGGTGGGGATGTGGAGTTTAAGATGCAAACAGATCACCGCTGATCTAATTTGTTGGTTGAGTGGGGCTCATGGGCTCAATAACTTGTTTCTGTTCCTCATTCCAATGCTTAAATGTAAATCTGTGATGTGGAGGTGCCGGTATTGGACTGGGGTGGACAAAGTCAGAAGTCACATGACGCCAGGTTATAGTTCAACAGGTTTGGGTGGCACAGTGGCTCAGTGGTTACCACTGCTGCCTCACAGTGCCAGGGACCTGAGTTCGATCCCAACTTCGGGCGACTGTCTGTGTGGAGTTTGCACATTCTCCCCGTGTCTGTGTGGGTTTCCTCTGGTTTCCTCCCACAGTCCAAAGATGTACAGGTTAGGGTGGATGGGCCATGCTAGAATTGCCCATAAGGATGTGTAGGTTAGGTGCATTTGTCAGGGGAAATGTAGAGTACTAGGGTGGTGGTGGGATACTCTTCGGAGGGATGGTGTTGGGCCAGTTAGCCTCTTTCCACGTAGGAGGGATTCTATGACATCTATGAGGTTTATTTGAAATCTGAAAGCTTGTGATTTCAAATAAACCTGTTGGATTTCTCCAAACATTTCTGTTGGGTTATGTGACTTCTGACCTTGCATTTAAATCAGTCTTAATTGTTTGAGTGATGGAACAGGTTTGAGGGGACAAATGGATCCTTCTTATTCCTGTTGAGATGCACAAAGTTTGAGATCAATGGACGTTGTATTAAGGGGTAATGGTAAGGAGGATAAACAGAGTTAAACAATTAAGAAGGCCACTGTTCCATTGGGCTTCATTACAAGATGATTTAAGTTTGGGAGCGAAAATATCTTACAGCAATTATATAGACTCTTGGTGCCTGGAGTATTATTTGCAGTTTCGGATGCCTTACCTAAGGAATGACATACGATAGATGTTTTATTATCCAACCCCTATGAGACCAGCAGTTGGCCGCAAATCACAGATAATCAAGAGGTCACCATCATCAGTTAAAAAACACACACTAAGTAATAGAAACATAATGCAGGGGGTATATACATTGCTGTTATACTTTATTTACAGAATAAATCACTTAAATAATAACACAATTTTACCTTAAATAAAACTTACCAGCAGAGAGCCTTGTCACTCACACCCTCAACTGAGTTAAAAATCACACAACACGAGATTATAGTCCAACAGCGTTAATTGGAAGCACTAGCTTTCGGAACGCCGCTTCTTCATCACAACCACCTGATGAAGGAGCAGCGCTCCGAAAACTAATGCTGCCAACTAAACCTGTTGGACTATAATCTCGTGTTGTGTGATTTTTAACTTTGTCCACCCCAAAACAACACCAGCATCTCCAAATCATGACCCTCAACTGAGCACTCAGAGACGTGGAGGTTGAGGAGAAATTGACTCGAAATTGTTTATATTTCACATTACCATTTGATTGAACAACAAATATATTTACATTGATGTAAATAAATGAAAAGAAAACAATAATAATTAGAATAATACAGTAAACTTGGCGGGATTTGAGGTGTATACTTGTTGCTGGTTTATTAAGTGTGCTGATTTCCAAGGTTCCGGTTAAAACTAACGAGTAAAAAGTGAGGTCTGCAGATGCTGGAGATCACAGTTGAAAATGTGTTGCTGGTTAAAGCGCAGCAGGTCAGGCAGCATCCAAGGAACAGGAAATTCGACGTTTCGGGCCAGAGCCCTTCATCAGGATTCCTGATGAAGGGCTCTGGCCCGAAACGTCGAATTTCCTGTTCCTTGGATGCTGCCTAACCTGCTGTGCTTTAACCAGCAACACATTTTCAACTCCGGTTAAAACTAAGTTTGCCCGACATAGAATGTACCAAATGAACATCTAGGATGGAGGGTTTTTTTGTGGGGTAAGATTAAAAAGGCTGGGTTTAAATTCTCTGCTTATCTTTATATTGTATTGATACTATATTGAGTTTAGAAAAAGGAGAGGTCATCTCGTAGAATCGTGTGACACCTCTTCAGGGCTTGGAAGGGTAGAATCAGGGAGATGTTTTCCTCTCCCCCAGCTGGGAGGAGTCTCTATACCTAGGGGAAATAGTCTCAGAATAAAAGGGAGGCCTGAGTCACAGAGTCACAGAGGTCTACAGCTTTGAAAGAGACCCTTTGGCCCAACTTGTCCATGCCTTCTACTTTTCATAATTAATCCAGACCCATTTGCCTGCGTTTGGTCCATATCCCTCCATCCCTACCCCATCTATGCACATGTCCAAATGTTCCTTAAATGATGAAATTGTACTCGCCTCTACAACTAGCTCTGACAACCGGTTCTAGACCCTCACCACCCTCTGTCGAGAGAGTGATGCTGGAAAAGCACAGCAGGCCAGGCGGCATCCGAGGAGCAAGAGAATCGACGTTTCGGGCATAAGCCCTTCATCAGCCTCTGTATGAAAACATTGTCCCTCAGGACTCTTTTGTATGTCTCTCCTCTCACCATAAACCTATGCCCTCTAGTTTTAGACTCCTCTATCCTGGGAAGGAACTGTCGGCTATCTACTTGATCTGTGTCTCTCATGACTTTATAGCCTTCAAAGGGTCACCCCTCAGTCTCCTACACCCCAGTACAAAAAGTTGTAACCTATCCAGCCTCTCCTTATAACTCAAACCTATCAGTCCAGGCAGCATCCCAGTAAATCTTTTCTGCACTGTTTCTAGTTTAATAATATACTTTCCGTAGAAGGGTGACCAGATGTGCATGCAGTACTCTAAATGTGTCCTCACCAACGTTGTGTACAGCTGCAACAAGACATAGAACATAGAACATAGAAGGATACAGCGCAGTACAGGCCCTTCGGCCCTCGATGTTGCGCCGACCGAGTCCTACCTAACCTATACTAGCCCAATAACTTCCAAATGCCTATCCAATGCCCGCTTAAATGAACATAAAGAAGGAGAGTTCACCACTGATACGGGCAGGGCATTCCATGAACTCACAACCCGCTGTGTGAAGAATCTACCCCTAACATCTGTCCTATACCTACCACCCCTTAATTTAAAGCTATGTCCCCTAGTAACACCTGACTCCATTAGCGGTAAAAGGTTCTTAGTATCTACCCTATCTAAACCCCTAATCATCTTATACACTTCTATCAGATCTCCCCTAAACCTTCTCTTCTCCAATGAGAACAGCCCCAAGTGCCTCAGCCTTTCCTCATAAGATTTTCCTACCATTCCAGGCAACATCCTGGTAAACCTCCTCTGCACTCGTTCTAAAGCTTCCACATCCTTCCTATAGTATGGCGACCAAAACTGCACACAATACTCCAGATGAGGCCTCACCAGAGTCTTATACAACTGCAACATGACCTCAGGACTCCGGAACTCAATTCCTCTGCCAATAAAGCCCAGTACACCATATGCCTTCCTCACAGCACTATTTACCTGGGTGGCAACTTTCAGAGATCTGTGTACATAGACACCAAGATCCCTCTGCTCATCCACACTACCAAGTAGCCTACCATTAGCCCAGTAATCCATCATCTTGTTATTCCTACCAAAGTGAACGACTTCGCACTTAGCTACATTGAATTCCATTTGCCACATTTCCGCCCAGCTCTGCAACTTATCTATATCCCGCTGTAACCTACCACTTCCTTCCTCACTATCCACAACTCCACCGACTTTCGTGTCATCCGCAAACTTGCTTACCCAGCTTTCAAGTCCTTCCTCTAGATCATTTATAAAGATAACAAAAAGCAATGGTCCCAAAACAGATCCTTGTGGTACACCGCTAGTAACTGCGCTCCAAGATGAACATAATCCATCAACTACTACCCTCTGTCTCCTTCCAGCCAGCCAATTCCTAATCCAAACCTCTAATGTATCCTCAATGCCATACCTCCGAAGTTTTAGCATTAGCCTACCATGGGGAACCTTATCGAACGCCTTACTAAAATCCATATACACAACATCTACTGCTTTACCCTCATCCACTTCCTTAGTCACCTTCTCAAAGAACATCTCATCTCCTACAAAAAAAGAGCTGTGAAAGAACTGCAGATGCTGTAATTCAGAAATAAAAACAGAAGTTTCCAGAAAAGCTCATCAAGTCGGGCAGCATCTGTGAAGATAAATTAGAGTCAATGTTTCTAACAATAGTCACCGGACCTGCAACGTCAACTCTAGTTTCTCTGCACAGATGCTGCCAGGAGAAAGTGAGGTCTGCAGATGCTGGAGATCAGAGCTGAAAATGTGTTGCTGGAAAAGCGCAGCAGGTCAGGCAGCATCCAAGGAACAGGAAATTCGACGTTTCGGGCATAAGCCATTCCTGATGAAGGGCTTATGCCCGATACGTTGAGTTTCCTGTTCCTTGGATGCTGCCTGACCTGCTGCGCTTTTCCAGCAACCTCTGGATCCTAACTCCTGTGCTCAATGTTCTGACTGATGGAATCAAGCATTCTGAAAGTCTGACATGAGGAATTTCCTCACTCAGACGGAAGAGAATATATAGAATCCATCTCCCAGGCCCGTTGTCAGGGAAAGGCCGCCAGCATTCTCAAAGCTCCATCCCACCCTGGCAATGTTTTTCTACAACCTCTACCATCGGGGAGAAGGTACAGAAGCCTGAACACACACACCAGCCGGTTTCGAAACAGTTTCTACCCTACTGTTGTTAGAATACTGAATGGACTCACAAACTCTTCACATTCACCTGTACCTGTGTTTTTGTTTTTGCTGCTGTTTACCTATTATTTACTATCTATGTGACATAACTCTGTGATCTGCCTGTATTGCTCACAAGACAAAGCTTTTCACTGTGCCTCAGTACACGGGACAATAAATTCAATTCAATTCAACTTCAATTTGTAATTCCCTATCCTGGAGGGATGCGGAGGCGCAGTCATTAAGTATGTCCAAGACAGCAATTACTACAGATTAAAGATGTCAAGGGATAGTGCAGGAAAATAATGGTGAGTTAGATCAGCCATGATCTGATTGAGGGCTGGAGCAGGCTTGAAGGGGGTTAATGGACAATTCCTACTTGTTACGTTATATAAGCTGCTGATCTGACATGAATTGGGGGACAGTCTGAAGGGGCTGAATAGGTTCATCCCCTTCTCATGCTCCTGTTGAATTCAGCCCCTTGTTCTCAAGCTCACATCGCAACTAAAGACATCGATAAAAATAGCTCAAAGTAGAGGAGAACCAGCTTTGACTTGTCATAAGTGCTGCCATTAAGAAATTATTTCAGCTCATTGTTCCCGAGTGAATTCTGTATCTTTGAAACGAAAAATAAATTGTGCAAATTATATGTCCCAGATAAATCATTGGGAAACCGTAATGTACTGTCCTTAATTTGACAAGCTTGGACGTCCACTGTGACAATGACGTGCAGCTGTTGAACAAAGATCGCAGAGCACGTCCCATCACTTATCGAACTCATGCCTTGGACTTACTTGCCTCCCTCACTCCTCTTAAATTCCACACAGACTGGATCTTCATTTCCCACACCTTTTCTTTCTACTTTGCAATCACGACCACATTGCTTTCATCTGCTTGAGACCGCCTGAATTTCTGAAAGGCACTATATAAATGCATTCTGGATTAGTGGTGCTGGAAACGCACAGCAGTTCAGGCAGCATCTGAGGAGCAGGAAAATCGACATTTCAGGCAAAAGCCCTTCACCAGGGCTGAAACGTCGATTTTCCTGCTCCTCGGATGCTGCCTGAACTGCTGTGCTTTTCCAGTATCACTAATCCAGAATCTGGCTTCCAGCATCTGCAGTCATTGTTTTTACCCACTATATAAATGCAGGATCCTGCTTTTGCATCGATATTCAGACCCAACACTCTGGCTGTTGTTCCGATTCTTTCCACCCATTCTAGAATAAGTCGTCTGCTCGACCCACCCAAATAGCGCACCTTTCAAATCCAAAAGGGCATTGCTTCATGTTCATGTCCTGGGTGGAGGGGGGGGGTCATGCCTTTAAGTCCCAATCCAGCAAGTCAGAATCAACTCAAATAAAGCCGTCAGAAGCAGCTGCATGTCTAGGAATGCAGCAAAATCCAGCACTGATTAGTAGCATGGCACAGTTGCCCAGTGGTTAGCACCACTGCCTCACAGCGCCAGGGATCTGGGCTTGATTCCACCCTCAGGCAACTGTCTGTGTGGAGTTTAAACATTCTCTCTGTGTCAATAGGTTTCCTCTGGGTGCTCTGGTTTCCTCCCACAGTCCAGGTTGGGTGCACTGGCCAGGCTAAGTTGCCCCATTGTGTCTTGGGTACGTGCAGGCTAGGTGGATTAGCCACAGTAAATGTGGGGTTATGGGGATAGGGTAGGGGGCTAGATCTGGGTGGGATGGCTCCTAGTAAAGGTCATTGTGGACTTAATGGGCTGAATGGCCTCTTTCTCCACTGTTGGGATTCTATGAATGCTATGCTATGAAGGCCAAGCCAACAATGTTGCAATATGGTCATGAGAACTTACTTTGGATGTTAAAAAAAAGCTTCACCGTTATCAGTGAGATGTTTTGACCGTGGTGAGGGATTAGTTCCAACTTAATTTAAAAAATATCCTTGAAAAGCTACATCAAAATTATTTGTTCATCTCAAAATATAGAGCTCAGTCCCCAGTGTGGTGGTCTGGAATCTCAAAGTGTATGGAAGAAAAGATTTGTAGTTGCCAAATTCATGCAATACACTGAACAGAGCAGAGGCACCCAGTAAATCGTATGAGGAAAGGCTGAGGCACTTGGGGCTGTTCTCATTGGAGAAAAGAAGGTTTAGGGGAGATTTGATAGAGGTGTACAAGATGATTAGGGATTTAGATAGGGTTGACCATGAGAACCTTTTTCTACTAATGGAGTCAGCTGTTAAGGGGAGGTTGGTATAGGACAGATGTTAGGGGTAGATTCTTTACTCAGCGGGTTAGATTAGATTAGATTACTTACAGTGTTGAAGCAGGCCCTTCGGCCCAACAAGTCCACACCGACCTACCGAAGCGCAACCCACCCATACCCCTAACACTACGGACAATTTAGCATGGCCAATTCACCTGACCCGCACATCTTTGGACTGTGGGAGGAAACCGGAGCACCCAGAGGAAACCCACGCAGAGACGGGGAGAACGTGCAAACTCCACACAGTCAGTTGCGTGAGGCGGGAATTGAACCCAGGTCCCTGGCGCTGTGAGGCAGCAGTGCTAACCGCTGTGCCACCATGTGAGTTCATGGAATGAACTGCCAGTAGCAGTGGTGGACTCTCCCTCTTTATGGTCATTTAAGCGGGCATTGGATAAGCATATGAAGGTTATTGGGCTAGTGTAGGTTAGGTAGGCTTCGGTCGGCACAACATCGAGAGCTGAAGGGCCTGTACTGCACTGTATTTTTCTATGTTCTATGTTCTAAATAGCTATGCAGTTAAAGAATGAGAGAATCATATAACATGGAAACAAACCAGTCCATGCCGACTATAATCCCAATCTAAACTAGTCCCTGCTCCGGGCCCATATTCCTCCAAACATTTCTTATTTGTACACTTATCCAAATGTCTTATAAATGTCATAATTGTGCCCACATCCACTACTTCCTCAGGAAGTTCATTCCACACACGAACCACTTCTTGTGTAATAAAGTTGCCCCTTATTTCTTTTTAAAATCTTTCTCCCCTCACCTTAAAAATATGCCCCCTCGTCTTGAAATCTCCAATTCTAGGGAAAAAAAAACACCTGCCCTTCAAGTTACACATGTGCCTCATGTTTTTATAATCCTCGTTAAGGTCACCCCCCAATACCCTACACTCCAGTGAAAGATGTCGCAGCCCATCTAGCCTCTCCTTATAACACAAACCCACCATTCCAGGCAACATCTTGGAAAATCTTTTCTCAACCGTCTCCAGTTTAATAATATCCTTCCTGTAACATGGAGAGCAGAACTGGACACGGTATTCCAGACGAAGCCTCACCAATGTCCTATACAACCTCAGCATGATGTCCCAACTCCTATATTTGAAGGATTGAGCAATGATGGCAAGTAGTAAAGCCCTTTGACAAGGTCTGAGATGGAAGACTAGTTAAGAGTCTAAGAGTTCAGGGGATGCAGGTCAATCAAAATTGGTGCAATGGCAGGAAGCAGCGAGTAATGGTTGAAGTGTGTTGTTTGGATTGGAAGCCTATGTCCAGTCAAAGAGTGTGGTGCTGGAAAAGCACAGCCGGTCAGGTGGCAACCGAGGACTAGGAGAGTCGATGTTTCGAGCATAAACACTTCATCAGGTTCATTCCCGTTGAAGAGCTTAATCTCAAAATGTCGACTCTCCTGCTCCTCGGATGCTGCCTGACTGGCTGTGCTTTTCCAGCACCACACTCTCAACTCTGATCTGCAGTCCTCCCTTTCTCCCAGCCTATATTCAGTGTTATACCACAGGGTTTGGTGTCTTTTGCTGGAATTGTGTACTTTAATGAAATATGGACGAATGTTGGAGGTATGCTCAGGGATTTAAGGCAGAAATTCAGGGAGCTGGGGTGAGAGCTAGGACAAACAGAGTTGTTGTCTCTGGTTTTTTGCCCATGCCACGTGCTAACGAGGTGAGGAGCAGGGAGAGAGCGCGGAGCATCTGGAATAAGGTGGGTGAACTTGCAGCATGGGTTGGTTCCTGGGACTTCGATGTTGTGGCCATTTCAGAGACATGGATAGAGCAGGGACAGGGATGGTTATTGCAGGTTCTGGGATTTAGATGTTTCAGTAAGAACAGAGGGGGTGGTGTGGCACTGTTAGTACATTTGAGGACTTGTCTGAGGTAGTATGAGCTGAGATTAGAAACAGGAAAGGAGAGGTCACCCTGTTGGGAGTTTTCTATAGAGTTCCAGAGATGTAGAGGAAAGGATAGCAAAGATGATTCTCGATAGGAGCGAGAGAGACAGGGTATTGTTATGGGGACCTTTAACTTTTCCAAATTTTGACTGGGAATACGATAGTTCAAGTACTTAAGATGGGTCAGTTTTTGTCTAAAGTGTGCAGGAGGGATTCCTGGCACAGTATGTAAACAGGCCAACAAGGAGTGAGGCCATATTAGATTTGGTACTGGGTGATGAACCCAGCCAAGTGGAGGTGGGTGAGCACTTTAGTAACAGAGACCACAATTTGGTTATGTTTACTTTAGTGATGGAAGGGATAGATATATACCACAGGGCAAGAGTTATAGCTGGGGGAAAGGCAATTACTATGTGACTAGGCAAGATGTAGGATGCATAGGATGGGGAAGGAAATTGCAGGGGATGGGCGCAATTGAAATGTGGAGTTTATTCAAGGAATAGCAACTGTAGGTACTTGATAAGTGTGTACCTGTCAGGCAGGGAGGATGTTGTCAAGCGTAGGAGTGTGGAAGTTGAATCTCTTGCCAAGAGGAAGAAGAAGGCTTATGTTAGGAGGAGATGTGATGGCTCAGTTAGGGCGCTTGAGAGTTACAAGCTGGCCAGGCAAGACCTAAAGAGAGAACTAAAAAGAGCCAGGAAGGGACATGAGAAGTCATTGGAGGATAGGATCAAGGAAAACCCTAAGGCCTTTTATAATTATATCAGGAATAAAAGAATGACAAGAGAAATATTAGGGCCAATCAAAGATAGTAGTGGGAAGTTGTGTGTGGTGTCAGAGGAAATAGGGGAAATGCTAAATGAATACTTTTCATCAGTATTCACACTAGAAAAAGACAATGTTGTTGAGGAGAATACTAAGAAACAGGCTACTAGACTAGATGGGATTGAGTTTCCAAAAGGAGGTGTTAGCAATTCTGGAGAGTGTAAAAAATAGATAAGTCCCCTGGGTCAGATGGGATTTATCTTAGGATTTTCTGGGAAGCCTGGCAGGAGAGCCAAGCCTTTGGCTTTGATCTTTATGTCGTCATTGTCTACAGGAATAGTGCCAGAAGACTGGAGGATATCATCTAGAGAGGAATGAGTTGATTAGGGACAGTCAACAGGTATTGTGAAGGGTAGGTCAAGCCTCACAAACCTGATTGAGTTCTTTGAGAAGGTGGCCAAACAGGTTGATGAGGGTAAAGCGGTTATATATGGATTTCAGTAAGGCATTTGATAAGGTTCCCCATGATAGGTTATTGCACAAAATATAGAGCAATGGGATTGAGAATGATTTAGCAGTTTGGATCAGAAATTGGCTAGCTGTAGGAAGTCTGAGGGTGATGGTTGATGGGAAATGTTCATCCTGGAGTTCAGTTACTAGTGGGGTACTGCAAGGATTTGTTTTGGGTCCACTGCTGTTGGTCATTTTTATAAATGACCTGAATGAAGGTGTAGAAGGGTGGGTTAGTAAATTTGCAGATGCCACTAAGGTTGGTAGAGTTGTGGAAAATGATGATGGATGTTGTAGGTTACAGAGAGACATAGATAAGCTGCAGAGCTGGGCTGAGAGGTGGCAAATAGAATTTAATGTGGAAAAGTGTGAGGTGATTCACTTTGGAAGGATAACAGGAATGCAGAGTACTGAACTATTGGTAAGATTCTTGGTAGTATAGATGAGCAGAGAGATCTCTGTGTCCAGGTACACAGATCCTTGAAAGTTGCCACTCAGGTTGGTAGGGTTCTTTAGAAGGCATACAGTGTGTTAGCTTTTATTAATAGGGGGATCAAGTTTTGGAACCATGAGGTTATGCTCCAGCTGTACAAAACTCCAGTGTTGCCACCCTTGGAGTATTACGTGCAGTTCTGGTCACCACATTATAGAAAGGACGTGGAAGCTTTGGAAAGGGTTCAGAGGAGATTTACTATGATGTTGCCTGGCATGACAGGTCTTATGAGGAAAGGCTGAGGGACTTGAGGCCGTTTTCGTTAGAGAGAAGAACGTTGAGATTTGACTTAATTGAGATATCTAAGATAATCAGAGGGTTAGATAGGGTGGACAGTGAGAGTTTTTTTTCCTTGGATGGCGATGGCTGGCAGGAGAGGACATAGTTTTAAATTGAGGGGTGATAGATATAGGACAGATGTCAGAGGTAGTTTCTTTACTCAGAGAGCAGTAGGGGTGTGGAATTTATTGCCTGTAACGGTAGTAGACTCACCAACTTTAAGAGCATTTAAACAGTCATTGGATAGGCATATAGATGAGAATGGAATAGTATGGGTTAGATGGGCTTCAGATTGGTTCCACAGGTCGAAGCAACATTGTGGGCTGAAGGGCCTGTACTGCGCTGTAATGTTCCATGTTCTAAGTTCACAGAAGAGTTGGAAGTTTGCAGTGGGGTGAACGGGGAGAGCCTGAGACTACAAAATGATATAATCAGGCCAGGAAGATGGGCCAAACAGTAATGAATGGAATTTAATCCTGAAAAGTGTGGGTTGGATGCATTTTGGCAGCACTAACAAAACAAGGAGGACTAACATGTTGTGTAGTAAGGCCCTAGTTAGCACAGTGCATCAGAGGGACCTTGATGTATAGGCCCATTGAATCTGGAAGGCAATGGGAAAGATCGATAAAGAGGTTAAGAAGACATAAAAACAGAAATTGCTGGAGAAGCTCAGCTGGTCTGGCAGAATCTGTGGAGAGAAATCAGAGTTAACATTTTGGGTCAAGTGACCCCTCCTCAGAACTGTCTTTATTAGTCAAGACACTGGATGTAAGAGCAAGGGGCTTATGCTGGACATTGGTTAGGCCACAGCTGGATACGCAGTTCTGTTCGCCACACCATTGGAAGGAGGTGATCGTACCGCAGGACGTTCAGAACAGACTCACTGCGGTGTTGCCTGGCCTGGAGGGATGTAGTGCTGGAAAAGCACAGCAGGTCAGGCAGCATCCGAGGAGCAGGAGAATCGACGTTTCGGGTATAAGCCCTTCAGCAGCATTCAAGGCTACAGGCTAAGTGCTGGAAAATGGAATTGGAATAAATGGATATTTGAGACCTTGAGTTTTAGAGTCATCCATCATGGAAACAGACCCTTCAGACCAACCAGTCCATTCCGGACATAATCCCACCTGCCGACTCTGATGGGCTGAAGGGAACATTTCCTTGCTGTAAGACTCTCGATGACTCTACCACTGTACATTTCCAACTGGGCCACAAACTGTTCGGGGAAAGTATCTATGTGAAAAAAAATGTTCACTACACCCCTCTCAGCTTTCCATTAATCACAGCCAGCATGAGAGTCAGCCCAAGCGCATATACAGTTTAGAGGCAGTGTGGGAATTCAGTGAGAAAGTTTGTAATTTACAACGTCTTTTTAACGGAATAAATTGGAAGCCCAGGATTGGGTGGGGTCAGCACCAAACAGTGACATTTTGGGAAATCCGGCCTCTCAGGATCCAGAAAACTACCCGAGAAACAAAAACCAAGATTACTCGAAAAGCTCAGTAGTCTGGCAGAACTGTTCTGTGGAGAAAGTGAGGACTGCAGATGCTGGAGATCAGAGCTGAAAACTATGGTGCTGGAAAAGCGCAGCAGGTCAGGCGGCGTCCAAGGAGCAGGAGATTCGATGTTTCGGGCATAAGCCTGATTCCTGAAGAAGGGCTTATGCCCGAAACTTCGGTTCTCCTGCTCTTTGAATGCTGCCTGACCTGCTGCGCTTTTCCAGCACCACATTTTTCAGAACTGTTCTGAGGAAGGGTCACCGGACCCGAAACATTAGCTCAGATTTCTCTTCGCAGATGCTGCCAGACCTGCTGAGCTTTTCCAGCAATCTCTATCTTTGTTGTTGGTAATGGCTACTAGTTTGGCTGTCTATTGTAGATCACTTCGATTGAAGGTAAACAGGGGAAAAGTTTACAGGTAACAAATTCAACGACCGGTAGGAAGTTTTTTTAAAAATCAAGTGACGAGCTAAGTAAAATAAAGTAGAAGTTCAGGACCAGGTGATGGGTGTGGCCACATGATGTAGGAGCTGGAGGATCCCATTGTGGTTTATAATGACCACATCTGTACTAAGTGTTGGTTGTTTGATGATCTCTGTAGCTTGAGGAACTCTGGCTCAGAGTTGATGAGCTAGAACCTCAGCTTCAAATGCTGTGACACATCAGAGAGAGGGAGAGTTACCCAGATGCTGTGTTACAGGAGGCAGGTGATTAGCCACCTCGAATTCAGTCGGTGCTCAGATTCTGGAGGGTGGGCCGAACAGAGAGGCAGCGAGAGGGATCCAGGAGGTAGTGTTGAAGGAGCCTCATCCCTTGAGCTTGTCGAACAAGCTTGAGATTCTTGATTCCCGTGTGGACGAGAGCAGGAACGGTAGGATGGGTGAGCAAACTAACCATAGCACCATGGCACAGGGAGCTCTTCAGGATGGGATAAAACTGAAAAGTCATTCTAAATAAGGATAGTATGGTTGGCAGAATAGACTCTGTTCTCTGTGGCCAGGGCTGAAAATGTGTTGCTGGTTAAAGCACAGCAGGTTAGGCAGCATCCAAGAAACAGGAAATTCGATGTTTCGGGCCAGAGCCCTTCATCAGGAATGAAGGGCTCTGGCCCGAAACGTCGAATTTCCTGTTCCTTGGATGCTGCCCAACCTGCTGTGCTTTAACCAGCAACACATTTTCAGCTCTGATCTCCAGCATCTGCAGACCTCACTTTTTACCCTCTGTGGCCAGGATCGAGAATCCTGATGGCTGGGTTGCCTGCCTGGTGCCCGGGATTGGGATGTCTCATCTGCCCTGCAGAGGAACTTAGAGTGGGTGGGGAAGATCCAGTGGTCATGATCCACATAGGTACCCGCGGTATGGGTAGGATGAGGAGAGGTTCTGTTAAGGGATTATGAACAAAAGGGGTTAAATTAAAAAGTAGAACCCAAAAGATAATAATCTCTGCATTACCATATGAACCACAAGCTAATGGGTACAGGATCAACACGATTAAAGAACTAAATACGTGGCTCAAAGATTGGCGTGCGAGAAATGGGTTCAAATTCATGGGACGTTGACACCAGTACTGGGGAAGGAGGGAACTGTTCCAATAGGATGATCATGCTGTGAGCAGAGTCCTGGAGAATCATGTATCTAGGGCTATGGATAGGGCTTTAAACTAAAGAGTCAGGTGGGTGGGAGTGGGTGATGGGGACAAAGTTAAAAGTGGAGAGGGCTTGGCAAAGGTTATTAAAGTTTCCAGAACCAGTGATAGGACAGAGAGTATGGAAAGGATGCGGAAACAAACTTCAGATCCAGAAGATAAGGGAACAGCTTTGAGAAGGGAGCAGTCAATGAGGGTGTTGTAGTTAAGTGCACACAGCCTACGAAACAAGGTAAATTCAATTACCTTGAATTTGGTGGGTATGATGTTGTGGGTATCACAGAGGCATGGCTGCAAGGGGATCAGGACTGGGAACTAAATATCCAAGAGATACATGTCCTGTTGAAAGGCCAGGCAGATAAGCAGAGGATGGGAGTCATCTAGTTAGTAAGAAATGAAATTAAATCAATAACAAGAGGTGATGTGGTGTTGGCAGGTATAGAATCCATGTGGGGTAGACAGAGGAGTCGCTAAGGAAAGAACAGCTTGATGGAAGATGTGTACAGGCTTCAGGATGTGGGACAGAAAATATATCAGGAGATAGAGAGGACTGTGAGAATGGCACTATTACAATAATCAGGGGGGAGTTCAATATGCAGGTGGACTGGGACAATCAGGATGGTAGCAGATTTCACATAAAGGAATTTTGCAATGTCAATGAGATGGTTTTTTGGAGCAGCCTGTTAGTAGACCCAACAAAGGAACAGGCGATTCTGGGTTTGGTGATGAGTAGCGAGGTAGACTTGACTAGGGAGCTGAAGGTGAAGGACCCCATCCCCCCATCCCTCCTTGGGGGGCAGTGACATTAGTATGACAGAATTCACCATGCAGTTTGAGAGGGAAAAGCTGGAATCAGATGGAACGATATTACAATTGAGTAGAGATAACTACGCACACATGAGGGAGGAGCTGGCCAGAGCTGATTGGAAGGGGAGCTGAGCAGGGAAGGTGGGGGAGCAGCAATGGCAGGAGTTTCTGGGGTAATTCAGGAGGTACAGCAGAAATTCATCCCAAGGAAGAGGAAACATATTGAGGGGAGGATGAGGCAACCTTGGCTGACAAGGGGATGTCAGGGATGGCATAAAAACAAAAGAAAAAGCAGACAATGTGGTGAGTATTAGTGGGAACCCTTTAAAAACCAGCAGAAGAACGCTGTGAAGAAGGCATATGGTGTACTGGGCTTTATTGGTAGAGGAATTGAGTTCCGGAGTCCTGAGGTCATGTTGCAATTGTATAAGACTCTGGTGCGGCCTCATCTGGAGTATTGTGTGCAGTTTTGGTCGCCATACTATAGGAAGGATGTGGAGGCACTGGAACGAGTGCAGTGGAGGTTTACCAGGATGTTGCCTGGCATGGTAGGAAGATCATATGAGGAAAGGCTGAGGCACTTGGGGCTGTTCTCATTGGAGAAAAGAAGGTTTAGGGGAGATTTGATAGAGGTGTACAAGATGATTAGGGGTTTAGATAGGGTAGACACTGAGAACGTTTTTCTGTTAATGGAGTCAGCTGTTACTAGGGGACTTAGTTTTAAATTAAGGGGTGGTAGGTATAGGACAGATGTTAGGGGTAGATTCTTTACTCAGCGGGTTATGAGTTCATGGAATGCCCTGCCAGTAACAGTGGTGGATTCTCCCTCTTTATGGTCATTTAAGCGGCATATGGAGGTTATTGAGCTAGTGTAGGTTAGGTAGACTTTGGTCGGCGCAACATCGAGGGCCGAAGGGCCTGTACTGCGCTGTATTTTTCTATGTTCTATGTTCTAAAAAAGCAGTAATGGTGTGGGAAGTTGAAATATGAGGGTAAGCTAGTCAGTAACATAAAAGAAGATTGCAAGAGATTTTTTTTCAGATATATTAAAGGTTATGCAGGGGGAAGGAGCACAGTAGAATCATTAACACTCAGAGGGATCCAGACGTACAGGTCAATAGTTCCGAGGGAGTAGAAACACAAGTGGATATGTTTTTCAAGAAGGCATACGGCAGGCTTGCCTTCATTGGTCAGGGCAGAGAGTCTAAACATAGAACATAGAACATAGAACATAGAAAAATACAGCGCAGTACAGGCCCTTCGGCCCTCAATGTTGCGCCGACCGAATCCTACCTAACCTACACTAGCCCAATAACTTCCAAATGCCCATCCAATGCCCGCTTAAATGACCATAAAGAGGGAGAGTTCACCACTGCTACTGGCAGGGCATTCCATGAACTCACAACCCGCTGTGTAAAGAATCTACCCCTAACATCTGTCCTATACCTTCCACCCCTTAATTTAAAGCTGTGTCCCCTTGTAACAGCTGACTCCATTAGCGGTAAAAGGTTCTCAGTGTCTACCCTATCTAAACCCCTAATCATCTTGTACACCTCTATCAAATCTCCCCTAAACCTTCTTTTCTCCAATGAGAACAGCCCCAAGTGCCTCAATCTTTCCTCATATGATTTTCCTACCATACCAGGCAACATCCTGGTAAACCTCCTCTGCACTCGTTCCAATGCCTCCACATCCTTCCTATAGTATGGCGACCAAAACTGCACACAATACTCCAGATGAGGCCGCACCAGAGTCTTATACAACTGCAACATGACCTCAGGACTCCGGAACTCAATTCCTCTACCAATAAAGCCCAGTACACCATATGCCTTCCTCACAGCACTATTTACCTGGGTGGCAACTTTCAGAGATCTGTGTACATGGACACCAAGAATCCTCTGCTCATCCACACTACCAAGTAGCCTACCATTAGCCCAGTAATCCATCTTCTTGTTACTCCTACCAAAGTGAATGACTTCACACTTAGCAACATTGAATTCCATTTGCCACCTTTCTGCCCAGCTTTGCAACTTGTCTATATCCCGCTGTAACCTGCCACATACTTCCTCACTATCCACAACTCCACCGACTTTTGTGTCATCCGCAAACTTACTCACCCAGCTTTCAAGCCCCTCCTCTAGATCATTTATAAAGATAACAAAAAGCAATGGTCCCAAAACAGATCCTTGAGGTACACCGCTAGTAACTGCACTCCAAGATGAACCTATACCATCAACTACTACCCTCTGTCTCCTTCCAGCCAGCCAATTTCTAATCCAAACCTCTAATGCACCCTCAATGCCATACCTCCGTAGTTTTTGCATTAGCCTACCATGGGGTACCTTATCGAACGCCTTACTAAAATCCATATACACAACATCTACTGCTTTACCCTCGTCCACCTCCTTAGTCACCTGCTCAAAGAACTCAATAAGGTTTGTGAGGCACGACCTGTCCTTCACAAAACCATGCTGACTATCCTTGATCACGTTATTCCTATCCAGATGTTCATAAATCCTATCCCTTACAATTCTCTCTAAGACTTTGCCCACCACAGAAGTCAGACTCACTGGCCTATAGTTACTCGGGCTATCCCTACTCCCCTTCTTGAACAAGGGGACCACATTTGCCATCCTCCAGTCTTCTGGTACTATTCCCGTTGACAATGACAACATAAAAATCCAGGCCAATGGCTCTGCTATCTCCTCCCTAGCTTCCCAGAGGATCCTAGGATAAATGCCATCAGGCCCAGGAGACTTATCTATTTTCATCCTTTCCAGTATTCCCAAAACCTCTTCCCTACAAACCTCAAAGCCATCCATTGGCAAATGATGTTGCAGCTGTACAGAACTTTAGTCAGGGCACATTTGGAAAATTGTGTACAGTTCTGGTCACCATATTGCCAGAAGGATGTGGAGGCTTTGGAGAAAGTACAGACTAGTGAAGAAGGCATTTGGTATGCTTTCCTTTATTGGTCAGAGTATTGAGTACAGGAGTTGGGAGGTCATGTTGCGGCTGTACAGGACATTGGTTAGGCCACTGTTAGAATATTCCGGTCTTCTTCCTATTGGAAAGATGTTGTGAAACTTGAAAGGGTTCAGAAAAGATTTACAAGGATCTTGCCAGGGTTGGAGGGTTTGAGCTATAGGGAGAGGTTGAATAGGCTGGGGCTGTTTTCTCTGGAGTGTCGGAGGCTGAGAGGTGACCTTATAGAGGTTTATAAAATCATGAGGGGCATGGATGGAATAAATATACAAAGTCTTTTCCCTGTGGTGGGGGAGTCCCGAACTAGAGGACAGAGGTTTGGGGTGAGAGGGGAAAGATATAAAAGGGACCTAAGGGGCAAATTTTTCACGCAGAGAGTGGTACGCGTATGGAATGAGCTGCCAGAGAAAGTGGTGGAGGCTGGTACAATTACAACATTTAAGAGGCATCTGGATGGGTATATGAATAGGAAGGGTTTGGAGGGATATGGGCCGGGTGCTGGCAGGTGGGACGAGATTGGGTTGGTATATCAGGTCGGCATGGACGAGTTGGACCGAAGGGTCTGTTTCCGTGCTGTACATCTCTATGACTATCACTCTCCACATGGACTAACAAGAATGTTAAATAAAAACCGAAAGAACTGCGGACGCTGCAAATCAGAAACAAAAATTGAAACCGCTGGGGAGTTCGGCATCTGGCAGTATCCGTGGAGAGAAATTAGAGTTAACATTTCGGATTGAGTGACCCTTCCTCAGGTTTGCACCCATCTCCTCTCCCTGCCTTGTGTTTGTGTAGTTATCCAGGACCAATGGTCTCTCTCTGTGGAAACCCTCCGTTTCCTGCCTCCGAGATATTTCCCGTTCCAAAAATTGTTCTAATTTACACCGTTGATCCTCAATTGAGAAGGCTCACAGTTTTGTTGAGACTGGGGCAGTCTAAGTATGTTGGTGCAGTGAGTAATGTCTCTTCCAGTTCTTTTATTATATTATCCTTTAAACAATGTCATCCTGACTCAGACCATTACATCCCCATAAATTCTAATTTGCTCTAATAAGTTTCCTGAAACATTGGAGTCAAAATTGGACACATAATGGAGAACGATGCCTATGGCTAAAATCCTCATCTTAACAAATCGTTTTAATTGTACAACTGATAATGGTATAATTTCATATCTGCTGATCAGCATGCACTGTAGTCACAACAGCTTGGATTTACATAGAACACAGAACATTACAGCGCAGTACAGGCCCTTCGGCCCTCGATGTTGCGCCGACCTGTCATACCAATCTGAAGCCCATCTAACCTACACTATTCCATGTACATCGATATGCTTGTCCAATGACGACTTAAATGTACTTAAAGTTGGCGAATCTACTACTGTACCATACCAATTTACATAGCAATACTAAAGTAAAAGATAATTCCAAAACACTTGCAAACAAAATTTGAGATTTTTTTTATTTGATTTGATTTATTATTGTCACATGTACTGAGATACAGTGAAAATTATTGTTTTGTGTGCTAACCAGACAAATCATACCTTACATAAGTATATCAGAGCAATAGAACAGGATATAGTGGTACAGCGATAGAGAAGGTGCAGAGAAAGGTCAGCTCTAATATATGAGAGGTACTTCCTTAAGTCTGATAACAGCAGGGAAGAGCTGTTCTTAAGGTAAAAACAAGGACTGCAGATGCTACAAACGAGATTCTAGATTAGAGTGGTGCTGGAAAAGCACAGCAGGTCAGGCAGCATCCGAGGAGCAGGAAAATCGATGTTTCGGGCAAAAGCCCTTCATCAGGAATAGGAACAAAACTATTCCTGATGAAGGGCTTTTGCCTGAAACGTCGATTTTCCTGCTCCTCGGATGCTGCCTGAACTGCTGTGCTTTTCCAGCACCACTCTAGTCTAGAAAGAGCTGTTCTTAATTCTGTTGGTGCCTCCTTTCAACCTTTTGTAACTTCTACCGAATGGAAGAGAACATAACCGGGGTGGAAGAGACCTTTGATAATTACATCACTTATAAGGGGGGAAACAGGCCCTTCGGCCCAACAAGTCCACACCGACCCGCCGAAGCGCAACCCACCCAGACCCATTCCCCTACATTTACCCAACTAATGTACCTAACACTACGGGCAATTTAGTATGGCCAATTCACCTAACCTGCACACCTTTGGATTGTGGGAGGAAACTGGAGCACCCTGAGGAAACCCGCGCAGACACAGTGAGAATGTGCAAACTCCACACAGACAGTCGCCTGAGGCAGACATTGAACCCAGGTCTCTGGCGCTGTGAGGCAGCAGTGCTAACCACTGTGCCACCGTGCCACCCTCAATAATGTTGGCTGCTTTCCCTAGGCAGCGGGAAGGAGTCAGTGGATGGAAGGTTGGTTTGTGTGATGCTCACAACTCTCTTGAGTCTTGGGCAGAACAGCTGCCGTACCAAGCTGTGATGTGTCCAGTTTCTGTGGTGCATCTATAAAAATTGATGGAAGTCATTGTGGCCATGCTGAATTTCCTTGGTCTCACGAGGATGTCGAGGTGTTGGTGTGCATTCTTGACGTGGATGAACCAGGACAAATTGTTGGTGAAATTTACTCTGAGGAACTTGAAGCTCTTGACCATCTCCATCTCAGCGCCATTGATACAGACAGGGGAATGTACTTCAGTCTGTTTCCTGAAGTCAATTTGGTCACAAAAATGGGGCATTTCTATTCGGCCAACATTTATTGCTCATTGTTGTGGTTCTGTTTGCCGAGCTGGAAGTTTTTGTTGCAAACGTTTCGTCCCCTGGCTAGGAGACATCATCAGTGCTCTGGAGCCTCCTGCGAAGCACTTTTTTGATGTTTCTTCCGGTATTTATAGTGGTCTGTCCTTGCCGCTTCCGGGTGACAATTTCAGCTGTCCGCTGTAGTGATTGGTATATTGGGTCCAGGTCGATCTGTTTGTTGATGGAGTTTGTGGATGAATGCCATGCCTCTAGGAATTCCCTGGCTGTTCTCTGTCTGGCTTGTCCTATGATAGTAGTGTTTTCCCAGTCAAATTCATGTTGCTTGTTGTCTGCGTGTGTGGCTACTAGGGATAGCTGGTCGTGTCGCTTTTTGTGGCTAGTTGATGTTCATGTATGCGGATTGTTAGCTGTCTTCCTCATTTATTGCTCATCCCTATTTGGCCAGAGGACAATTAAGAGTTAACCACATTTGCCGTGGGTCTGGAGTCACACACAGACTTGACTGGGAAAGGATAGCAACTTCCCTCCCTAAAGGATGTTAGTGAACCAGATGGGTTTTGGCAACAATTGATAGCACAGTAACCATTGTTCATTTCAAACGTCACCATTTGCCGTGGTGGGATTTGAACCGGTGTCATTGAGCATTACCCTGGGCCTCTGGATTACAAGCCCAGTGCAATTATCATGACTTCAGCTCCTCCTGTGTTGAGCCATACTGTCGGACAGTGGTTAGCACTGCTGCCTCGCACCACCAGGGTCCCAGGTTCGATTCCAGCCTCGGGCAACTGTCTGTGTGGAGTTTGCACATTCTCCCTGTGTCTGCGTGGGCTTTTTCTGGGTGTTCCGGTTTTCTCCCACAGTCCAAAGATGCGCAGGTTAGGATGGATTGGTGATGCTAAATTGCCCATAGTGTTAGGTGTAATAGTCAGACAGAAATGTAGGGGAGTGGGTCTGGGTGGGTTGCTCTTCGGAGGGTCGGGGTGTGGACTTGTTAGGCCGAAGGGCCTGTTTCCACACTGTAGGGAATCTAATCTAAATGAGCAGCATTTTGGTCTCAGAGGTCATTTCAGGGTGACTCAGAAAAGTGGGGAGAGGAATCGAAAAGAAAAGAGGAAATTCTGCAGAATAGGGGCCAGGCAGCTGGAGGCCTGGCTATTCAAGATGAAGCAAATCAACTCAGGGAAGTACAGAAGGCCAGAATTTGGAGGCATGCTGATGTCTGTGAGGGTGGTGGTGCTGAAGGAGGTCACATGAATTAAGAGGATAAAGTCTGTGGAATGATATTAAGAGGAAGGCACTGTAATTACGTTCAATAGCAGCGTTTATCTTAAACAAAGAACAGTACAACACAGGAACAGGTCATTCGGCCCACTAAACCTGTGCCCACCCATGATGTCTTTCTAAATTAAACATCTTTTGCCTCTGGACAGTGCAGATCCCCTCTCTTCCCTGCCTATTCATATATCTATCAAGATACCTCTTAAACGTTGCTATTGTGTGCCCCTTCAGCACCTCCTCTGGCGGCCCATTCCAGGCACTTACCCCCCTCTATAATAAAAAATCTGCCTCTCACATCTCTGTTAAACTTATTCCCTTTCACCTTAAATCTATGTCCCCTAGTTAATGACATTTTTACCCTGGGAAAAAGACTCCAACTATCTATTCTATCCATGCCTCTCATAACTTTGTAAACATCCCCTCAGCCCCTGATGTTCAAGTGAAAACAAATCAAGGTTTTCCATTCTCTCCTCAAAGCTGATTCTATCTGAACCAGGCAACATCCTGGTAAACCGTTTCCATACGATCTACAAAGCCTCCACATCCTTCTGGTAATGTGGCGACCAGAACTGTATATAATATTCCATCTGTAGCTGAGCTAAAGTTCTAAAGCTGCACATGACCTGCCAATTTTTATATTCCATGTCTAGAACAATGAAGGCAAGCAAATATCCACCCGTATTTCTACATTCAGGGAACTCTGGACCCGATCACTTAGGTCCCTCAGAATGTTAACACTTTTAAATGTTCTGCCATTTACTGAACATTTCCCCCTTGTATGAGATCTCCCAAAATGCATCACCTCACATTTGTCCAGATTAAACTACATCTGCCATTTCTCTGCCCAAGTCACCAGCCTATCCTGCTGTATCCTCTAACAATCCTTTTCACTATCTGAAGCTCCCCCACCCCAATCTTTGTGTCATCCGCTAAGGTAATAATCAGGCCTACATTCACCTCCCAATCGTTTATATTATAAACAACAGGGGTCCCATCACTGATCCCTGTGGAACACCACTGGTCACAGATCTCCATGATGAAAAATATCCTTCCACCGTTACGCTCTGTCTCCTACAACTAAGCCAGCTCTATATCCATCTTATCAACTCAGTGCCAGTCCCACCTTCTGTATCAGCTGGTCATGAGGCACCATGTCAAAGGCTTTACTAAAGTCCATATGCTGGCAGGTAGGACTAGATTAGGTTAGGATATCTGGTCAGCATGGATGAGTTGGACTGAAGGGTTTGTTTTCATGCTAGACATCTCTATGACTCTATAAACATCTACCACCCTGCCCTCAAATAATCATCTTTGTCACTTCCTCAAAAACTCAATAAGGTTTGAGAGACATATCCTTCCCTGCACAAAGCCATGCTGCCTATTACCAATAAGTTCATATTTTTTCACGTGAGTAAATCCGCTCCCAAAGAATCTTCTCCAATAATTTCCCCACCATTGACATAAAGTTCACCGGCCTCTCATTTCCTGAATTATCCCTGTTGCCCTTCTTAAACAAAGGAACAACAATGATTATTCTCCAACCCTCTGGGACCTCTCCGATGACTGAGGAGGATACATAGAATTCATACAAAGTCCTAACATTATCCTCACCAGCCTCCCTCAGCATTCTGGGATAGATCCCATCAGGCCCTGGGGCCTTGTTTACCTTTAATGCTTTCCAAAACAACCAACACCACCTTTCTTATTTTTGATTTGGAGATGTTGGATTGGGGTGGACAAAGTTAAAAATCACACAACACCAGGTTATAGTCCAACAGGTTTATTTGGAAGCACTAGCCACCTGATGAAGGAGCAGCACTCTGAAAGCTAATATTTCCAAACAAACCTTCTAGACTATAACCTGGTGTTGTGTTATTTTTATCTTTTTTACAATGACATTCCCAAGAAGGTCAACATAGCCCCACACCTGAGACTCACCCAATGTCCTTCTCCTTTGTGAATACTGATGTAAAGTATTCTGGTGCATTCTGAGCCTGCTGTATCCTCTGACTATCGTCTGGAAGTGCTGGAAGGTGGGGGGGGGGGGCACATTTTTGACCACGTGCAGGGCTGTAGCAACAATGAAAACTGACTAAGCTTCTGTCCTTTGTCTGAGGTCTGTTTAGAGAGGTCTCTGCAAAGTCAGAACAAGACAGTCCTTTCAGGCCCAATCAGGCAAAATTGGGCTTTCTTCCTACGGTCATGTTGTGGTTGCTCTCGACAGGTCCAGCAACCTTTTTTTTAGATTAGATTAGATTACTTACAGTGTGGAAACAGGCCCTTCGGCCCAACAAGTCCACACCGACCCGCCGAAGCGCAACCCACCCATTCCCCTACATTTACCCCTTTACCTAACATTATGGGCAATTTTAGCATGACCAATTCACCTGACCTGCACATCTTTGGACTGTGGGAGGAAACCGGAGCACCTGGAGGAAACCCACGCAGACACGGGGAGAATGTGCAAACTCCACACAGTCAGTCGCCTGAGTCGGGAATTGAACCTGGGTCTCTGACGCTGTGAGGCAGCAGTGCTCTGCTTCTAAGATGCCTTCTCGTCAAGTTATCGGGCACCTGTCCAAAGATGTTCCATGTGCCTCTACCTTTCCGCCATTACACCCGTCGAAGCGATTTATAAGAATGGCTGGCGGGATGAGGAACTATGGTTATGAGGATAGATTGAAGACTTTGGGACTGTTTTCATTGGAGAGAACAAAGCCGAGAACGTAAGGACCAGGAGCACACATTGGCCATTCAGCCCCTCTAGCCTCCTCCGCCATTTGATACAATCATGGCTGATCTGATCTCGGCCCACTTTCCTGCCCACTCACCATATCCCTCCATCCCTGTTACAAAATAAAAATCTGTCTGTCTCCTCCTTCAATTTACTTCATGTCCCACATCCACCTCTGATGGAGCGAGTTCTACCGATTAACAACCTTTTGAGAGAAGTAATCTCTCCTCATCTCTGTCTTAAATCTGCCATCCTTTATCCTTGAACTATAACCTCTCATTCTAGGTGGCCCCACATGAGGAGAGTTGGTCAGCTATTCCAAATCATAAATGGTCTAGACAGAGCTCATTCGGAGAAGCTGTTCCTGCCGATAAAAGACAGAAGAACGAGAGGGTGTGGATATAAAGGGATGTGCAAATGAAGTAAAGGGTGAGGTGAGAAAAAACAATCTATTCACCCTGGAAGAAAATGGCTATGGAATGCACTGGCCTGAAATGTGGTTGAGATGTGGGCAATTGTGGCATTGGATAGAAATGGCCAGGGATCTGGGGAAATGGCAGGAGTTTGATTAGATTAGATTCCCAACATCCACAAACCTTCCTGCCCCGGCCGACCCATTGTCTCAGCTTGCTCCTGCCCCTCCGAACTCATCTCTGCATACCTTGACACGGTCCTGTCTCTCTTAGTCCAAGAACTCCCCACCTACGTTCGGGACACCACCCACGCCCTCCACCTCCTCCATGATTTTCGCTTCCCCGGCCCCCAACACCTCATCTTCACCACGGACATCCAGCTCCCTATACACCTCCATCCCCCATCACAAAGGACTCAAAGCCCTTCGCTTCTTCCTTTCCCGCCGCACCAACCAGTACCCTTCCACTGACACCCTCCTTCAACTGACTGAACTGGTCCTCACTCTTAACAACTTCTCTTTCCAATCCTCCCACTTCCTCCAAACCAAAGGAGTAGCCATGGGCACCCGTATGGGCCCCAGCAATGCCTGCCTTTTCGTTGGATATGTGGAACAGTCCATCTTCCACAGCTAAACTGGCTTCATCTTTTTCTCCGCTACATCGATGACTGTATCAGCGCTGCCTCGTGCTCCCATGAGGAGGTTGAACAGTTCATCCACTTTACTAACATCTTCCACCCCAATCTCAAATTTACCTGGACCATCTCAGACTCCTCTCTCCCCTTCCTAGACCTCTCCATTTCTATCTCGTGCGACCGATTCAACACGGACATTTATTATAAACTGACCAACTCCCACAGCTACCTAGACTATACCTCCTCCCACCCTGCCCCCTGTAAAACGCCATTCCATATTCTCAATTCCTTCTTCTCCGTCGCATCTGCTCCCAGGAGGACCAATTCCAACATCGCACAGCCCAGATGGCCTCCTTCTTCAAAGACCACGATTTCCCCTCAGACGTGGTTGACGATGCTCTCCACCACATCTCCTCCACTTCCCACTCCTCCGCCCTTGAACCCCTCCCCTCCAATCGCCACCAGGACAGAACCCCACTGGTCCTCACCTACCATCCCACCAACCTCCAGATACATCGTATCATCCTTCGTCATTTCCGCCACCTCCAAACAGACCCCACCACCAGGGATATATTTCCCTCCCCATATTTCCCTATCAGCGTTCCGGAAAGACCACTCCCTCCGCGACTCCCTCGTCAGATCCATACCGCCCACCAACCCAACCTCCACTCCCGGCACCTACCCCTGCAACCACAAGAAATGCAAAACTTGCGCCCACACCTCCCCCCTCACTTCCCTCCGAGGCCCCAAGGGATCCCTCCATATCCATCACAAGTTCACCTGCACCTCCACACACATCATTTACTGCATCCGCTGCACCCGATGTGGCCTCCTCTATATTGGGGAGACAGGCCGCCTACTTGTGAATGTTTCAGAGAACACCTCTGGGACACCTGCACCAACCAACCCAACCGCCCCGTGGTTGAACACTTTAACTCCCCCTCCCACTCCATCAAGGACATGCAGGTCCTTGGCCTCCTCCATCACCAGACCATGGCAACACGACACCTGGAGGAAGAGCGCCTCATCTTCCGCCTAGGAACCCTCCAACCACAAGGGATGAATGCAGATTTCTCCAGCTTTCTCCTTTCCCCTCCCCCCCACCTTATCTCAGTCCCAACCCTCGGACTCAGCACCGCTTTCTTGACCTGCAATCTTCTTCCTGACCTCTCCGCCCCCACCCCCTCTCCGGCCTATCACCCTCACCTTGACCTCCTTCCACCAATCGCATTCCTAACACCCCTCCCCAAGTCCCTCCTCCCTACCTTTTATCTTAGCCTGCTTGGCACACCCTCCTCATTCCTGAAGAAGGGCTTATGCCCGAAATGCTGATTCTCCTGCTCCTTTGATGCTGCCTGACCTGCTGCGGTTTTCCAACAACACATTTTTAAGCTTAGATTCCCAACAGTGTGGAAACAGGCCCTTCAGCCCAACCAGTCCACACCAACCCTCCAAAGAGTAACCCACCCAGACTCATTTCCCTCTGACTAATGTACTTAACACTATGGGCAATTTAGGCTTTAGGGAACATCTCTGGGACACCCGCACCAATCAACCACACTGCCCTGTGGCCCAACATTTCAACTCCCCCTCCCACTCAGCCGAGGACATGGAGGTCCTGGGCCTCCTTCACTGCCGCACGCCTGGAGGAAGAATGCCTCATGTTCCGCCTTGGAACACTTCAACCCCAGGGCATCAATGTGGGCTTCAACAGTTTCCTCATTTCCCCTTCCCCCACATCACCCCAGTTCCAACCTTCCAGCTCAGCACTGTCCCCATGACTTGTCCTACCTGCCTATCTTCTTTTCCACCTATCCACTCCACCCTCTCCCCCCGACCTATCACTTTCATCCCCTCCCCCACTCACCTATTGTACTCCCTGCTACTTTCTCCCCACCCCCACCCTCCTCTAGCTTATCTCTCCACGCTTCAGGCTGTATTCCTGATGAAGGGCTTTTGCCCGAAACGTTGATTTTACTGTTCCTCGGATGCTGCCTGATCTGCTGTGCTTTTCCAGCACCGCTCTAATCTAGACTATGGGCAATTTAGCATGGCCAATTCACCTGACCTCCTGAACTGTGGGAGGAAACCGGAGCACCCGGAGGAAACCCATGCAGACACGGGCAGAATGCGCAAACTCCATATAGACAGTCACCCAAGGCTGGAATTCGAACCTGAGACCCTGGTGTTGTGAGGCAGCAGTGCTGACCACTGAGCCACCGTGCTGCACGATAACAGTACCGGTGCAGGTATAATGGGCCGAATGGCCTCATTCTGTGCCGCAACAATTCTGTGATTCTGTGATGTGAAACTGTGTCTAATAAACACTCCGGCAAAGTGCACAGAGGCGTTTATTGATGACATTCCACTTTTACATTGTTGAGGAGATCCTGTAAGACAGTGTGCAGTCCCCCTGCCCTTCATTCAGCAGCTCCTGAGTTGTGTCCCTCTCCAAGACGTGATGGGCGAGGAAGGCATGTAGGTTTCCTTCCAACTTATAAAATCCTTCATTGCTGGAAAATAAGGACAGCCTGAGCTCCTGATCAGTAATTGGTAGGGAAGAATGTGAACCTTGGACATTTTCTCTAGCCTATCACTAAGGGGTTATTAATATGACCTCAGTGCACCAGCCCCTCCCCCCCAAAGCACATTTAACATAGCGAAGCCTAGCATAAAACTGTACCTTTCTTGACTTGGTATTTGAATGCAGCTTCTATTGGAGCCTGGTGCCCTGGGCAACCATCTAGTTTCTGATTGGTCAGGCCAGTCTTGATGACATGCACGTTACCTTGGCAACGCAGGCTCCATTAGTGAACCATAACGCTTCACCATAACATTATCACAGCTCTTAAGATGCTACATTCATGCTTCATTTACCTAAAGAGAAATAATCATTTATTTTCCTGTTTCACTCGGTCTTTGACCTCTTGACCCCGTCTCTGTTCCTTGTGAAGTCCCCCTTGTGTGACAATTTCTCTATCCAAGGTGTCCTGGGGTCTTTCTACCCTGAGATGGTGAGGTGACATTCTTGCTGTAACCCAGCTGAAAGTGGTTCACTTGGCAGAGACGGAGTTAAGTGCAGCTAACTCTGCACTTCAGCTCAGAAAGGTTTTCCAAGGTGGTAGGGAGAGGTGTAAGGGAAATCAAACATTTCGGAGATTAAAAGTGAAAGAAAGGATAGCAGATCTTCACTTGTGGAGCAGAATGATCAGAGCTGATGCCGATGTTAGACAGGTTAGATACCAGAGTAAAACCTGGCCTGTTACAGTCTAATTTTGGTTTTGATCTTGCTAACCTTAACCTCCTTCCACCTATCCCACCTCCATCGCCCCTCCCCCTAGTCCCTCCTCCCTACCTTTTATCTCAGCCTGCTTGGCTCTCTCTCTCTTATTCCTGATGAAGGGCTTATGCTCGAAACGTCGAATTCTCTATTCCTGAGATGCTGCCTAACCTGCTGTGCTTTGACCAGCAACACATTTGCAACTGTGGAAATCAGTTCATTCATTCATTCACAAGAAGCAGCCACTGTGCTTTTACCTTGCTAAACGAAGGATACTATTAAATTGGAAAGATAGCAGAAGAAATTTACAAGGATGGTGCCAGGAATCATGGGGCAGAGTTTTAGGGAGTGATTGGACAAACTACGGCTTTTTTTCTTGAGAGCACATGCATGGGACGTTATTTTCGCGGAGGGTGGTGGGTGCTTGGAAGGTCTTGCTAACGGAGGTGGTAGAGATGGGCACGATAGTGTCATTTAAGATGTATCTAGACAGATATATGAATGGGCAGGAAGCAAAGGGATACAGATCATTGGAAAATAGGCGCTAGGTTTAGATAAAGGGTCTGGATCGGCACAGGCTTGGAGGACCGAAGGGCCTGTTCCAGTGCTGGAATTTTCCTTGTGCTTTGTTCTTTGAGACTCGGGGCGAGGGGGATCTTATAGAAGTGTACATGATCATGAGAGATATGGATAGGGTGAATGCATTCCCTTTTCCCCAGGGTTGGGGAATCGAGGACTAGAGGGCATCAGTTTCAGGTTAGAGGGGAAAGGATCTAAAGGAGCCTGAGGGGCAACATTTTTATACAGAGGGTGGTACACATATGGAATGAGCTGCCAGCAGATGTGATTGAGGCGTGTTCATTAACAACATTTAAAAGATATTTGGACAAATACATGGATAGGAAAGTATTGGAAGGATATGGGCCAAGTGCAGGGAAATGAGGTTAGCGTGGATAGATATTTTGGTCAGCTTGGATCAGTTTGGGGCAAAGTCTCCATGCTGTGGGACTCCATGACTCTATGAATAAAGTTTTAACGTCAAAACAGAAAATTTGAGCTATACATTGTATACTGTACAAAAGAAAATGTGGAAAGCGATCTTGACAGATATGAGAAAAAGATTCACATTCACGTTATCCCTTAATCTTTCCTTAAGCTCCTCTCCTCACTGAGGTACACTCTTGAGGTACACTCACGTACGGTCAGGTTAACCTTTGACGGTGGGAAAAGGGGAATGAGCAGCAGGATGGGTTCAAGGATTCATTCCCCTGTGTGCCTTAGGTGGCTAAAGATGGGATAGAGACGGTAGGGCACCTCGGATGGAGCAATTGTCACACAAGGGGGACTTCACAAGGAACAGAGAAGGGACAAGACGTCAAAAACCGAGTGAAACAGGAAAATAAATGATTATTTCTCATTAGGTAAATGATGCATGAATGTAGCATCTTAAGAGCTGTGATGGTGTTATGGTGGTACTGTTGGCAGGGTGAAGGGATGCTGGATTCTGAGGAATGAAGAGCTGTCAAGATGGGCATAAGGAGAGGAGAGGCCACTGAGTGACTTGAAAATAAGAATAGCAAGTGTTCTGAAGAAAACTCACACCAAACTCCACACCTTAACAGTCTGAGAACACAGAACCAGGAGCTGGAGGAGGCCATTCAGCCCCTCGAGCCTGCTCTGCCATTCAATGCGATCATGATTGACCTCAGTTTGGCCTCAACTCCCACTTTCCTGCCTGCTCTCCATAACTCTTTATAGAGTCATACAGGTCTCCAGTTCAGAGAATGGCCCTTCAGCCCACTGAATCTGTGCCGGTCAAAGCCAAGCTCTAACTAGGCTGATTCCATTTTCCAGCACTGGGTCTATAGCCTTGAATGTTTGTTACCGAGGGCGATGAATTGAATTGAATCTTTTTCAGAATGAGAGAAAGTGAGGACTGCAGATGCTGGAGAGTCAGAGTCGGAAAGTATAGCACTGGAAAAGCACAGCCGGTCTCAGAGCATCTGAGGAGCAGGAGAGTCAACGCTTCAGGCATAAGCTCTTCATCAGAAATGGTCTGAATGTTTTTTCAGAGCCATCTGAAGTAGGGTCACTGGACCTGAAATGTTGACTTTCTTTCTCTCTCCACAGATGTTGCCAGACCTGCTGAGTTTTTCCAGCAATTTCTGATTTCTAGCATAGACCATAGAACATAGGATATTACAGTGTAGTACAGGCCCTTTGGCCCTTGATGTTGCGCCGACCTGTCATTCCAATCTGAAGCCCATCTAACCTACACTATTCCATGTACGTCCATATGCCTGTCCAATGACGACTTAAATGTACTTAAAGTTGGCGAATCTACTACCATTGCAGGCAAAGCATTCCAAACCCTTACTACTGTCTGAGAAAAGAAACTACCTCTGACATCTGTCCTACACCTATCACCCCTCAATTTAAAGCTGTACCCCCTCGTACTCGCCGTCCCCATACTTGGAAAAAGGCTCTCCCTGTCCACCCTATCTAACCCTCTGATTATCTTATATGTCTCTATTAAGTCCCACCTCTCAACCTTCTTCTCCTCCAACGAAAACAGCCTCAAGTCCCTCAGCCTTTCCTCGTAAGACCTTCCCTCCATACCAGGCAACATCCTAGTAAATCTCCACTGAACCCTTTCCAAAGCTTCCACATCATTCTTATAGTGTGGTGACCAGAACTGTACACAATACTCCAAGTGCGGCCGCACCAGAGTTTTGTACAGCTGTAGCATAACCTCATGGTTCCGGAACTCGATCCCTCTATTAATAAAAGCTAAAACACTGTAGGCTTTCTTAACAATCCTGTCAACCTGGGTGGCGGCTTTCAAGGATCGGTGTATCTGGACACCGAGATCTCTCTGCTCATCAGTTCTATGGTTGTTTTTGCTTACTGTAATTTATAAAGTCTGATTAGCATCAGTTGAGCAATTTTGAGGGTTGCTGAATGTTTAATTTCATTATATTGCGAACGAGATGATTGTGAAGTTGATTTGGCTTGCTGTCCAGTTTCCTAATGCTAGGGAAAGGAAGAGATGACAATCCTCCCTGTTGTCTCCCTCGTATGTATTAAACTGAAGATAGTGGAACAGTGGTGTTGTCACTGGACTAGTAACACAGAGTCCTAGACTGATGTTCTGAGGAGATGGGTTTTGATTTGATTTGATTTATTCTTGTCACATGTACCTAGGTACAGTGAAAAGTTTTGTTTTGTGTGCAGTACAGGCAAATCACACCATACAAAGTATATCAGGGTAATCGAACAGGGTGAGGAATACAGTGATACAGCTGCAGAGAAGGTGCACAAAGAGTGAGATCAACATTAGATTTGAAGTTGGAGAGGTCCATCCAGAAATCTGATAACAGTGGGGAAGAAGCTGTTCTTCAATCTGTTGGCAGGTGTGTTTACGCTTTTGGGTCTTCTGTCCGATGGAAGAGGTTGGAGGAGATTATCACCGGGTTGGGAGGGGTCTTTGATGATGTTGGTTGCTTTCCCGAGGCAGTGGGAAGTGTAGACGGAGTCAGTGTTAGTTTGTGTGATGGTCTGGGCTGTGTTCACACTCTCTGTAGTTTCTTGCAGACTGGGAAAGAGCAGTTGCTCAGTTGTGATGTGTCCAAATAGGATGCTTTCTACTGTGTGTCTCTAAAAATGGTAAAAAAATGTCTTTACAGACATGAATGCCATCATGGTTGATCATGAAGTTTGAAATCAATAAAACTCTGGAACTAAATGTAGCCATTGTCAATTGCTGTAAAAACCCATCTGGTTCAATCATGTCCTTTAGGGAAGGAAATCTGTTATCCTTACCCTGCTCAGGCCTGGATGTGACTCCAGACCCACAGTAATGTGGTTGACTCTTAAGTGTGTTTTGAAATGACCCGAACAAGGCATTCACAGGCATAACTAACTCACTGCCTCAACCAACAATGCCAACCTGCCATGAGCTCTTCAAACAAACCATTGGCCCACTTCATGAAGGATCCTTCATCCACCAGGGACAGTGGTTGGCCTTTGAAATTCTATCTGGAGTTAGTAGTCCTCTGGGGTTTTCTGGAGTTGCAGATCTATCTCCAGAACCCTGGAGAAAAATGACAGAAATAGTCTTAAAAATTGTAATTTTCCTTGAATGCTTCTCTTTACCAGGAATAAAAAGACTCAAGTTGGGAGAAAAAGACTGCTTGGTTGACCGTCAAGCATCATCCAATTGGAAATTGAGTCTTTTCTTTTGATTTCTGATTGGCCTGGTTAGACTGTGGATGTGTTAGCTGACCAATGACTGGAGCCTAATGGGGCTTGGGCAAGTCATGTGATGAAACCTCCAGGCATAGGTGCCATTTGCAAAAGGGGAGGTGATGGTCTAATGGCATGACAGCAGAGCATTAATCCAGAGACCCAGGTCATACTTTGAACTCAATAAAAAAAGAGTCTGGAATTAAGATGTTGATGGAAATAAGTGTCTAATGACGACCATGAATTGGTTGTCAAGGAAAAAAACCTTTATGTTTTGTTGAAGTCCTTTTAGGGAAGAAAATAAAACCATATGACATAGGAGCAGAAGTAAGGCCATTCGGCCCATCGAGTCCACTCTGCCATTCAATCATGGCTGATGGGTATTTCAATGCCACTTACCCGCACTCTCCCTGCATCCCTTAATTCCTTGCGAGATTAAGAATTTATCAATCTCTGCCTTGAAGACATTTAACATCCCGGCCTCCACTGTGCTCCGTGGCAATGAATCCCACAGGCCCACCACTCCCTGGCTGAAGAAATGTCTCCTCATTTCCATTCTAAATTGACCCCCTCTAATTCTAAGGGTGTGCTCAAGGGTCCTGGTATCCCCACCTAACGGAAACAAACTCCCAGCATCCACCCTTTCTAAGCCATGCATTACCTTGTACGTTTCTATTAGATCTCCCCTCAACCTTCTAAATTCTAAAATCTACTGTCCTCACCTAGTATGGCCTACATGTGACTCCAGATCCCCAGGCTGACACTAAACACCCTCTGGGACACTAATACCCTGAATGAATTTTTTTTAAAAAATCCACTATTGCAAACCCTTGTTCTAACTCCGCTCCTAGCCCCGATGAGAATTCACTGTGGCTCGTAATTCTCAGCACTTGTTTGGACCTGGACAATTTGTACAAAGGTGTGGAAAACCATCCCTGACCTTCTCAAATGAGCTTTTAACTCAGGCACTAGCATATGATAAATTGCAAAATAAAACCCTTTTGCAAAATGAGAACTGCTCACCAAATTATTGCAACAGACAAACATTAGCTTCACAAATAAGGAAGAAATGCAATCATGAAAGGTCAATTAATTACACGAGTAATTTCAATGCTGGTTTCAAGATTAAATAATCCATCCAGCGTTCACATGGTCTCAGAGCAAGCCTGCTCATTATAGAAGGCAGCTTTTGAGAACCAATCTGAAGCAGTCTTTATCTCTTTATCCAGGTTCGAGTTGATAAGAGACAAGTAATATTAGTACCACAAAAGTGCCAAGCAATAACCATCTCCAATAGGATTAATTCGAATTTGACCATTGCCTCCTGAAATTCAGTTATATTGCTATCGTTGAATTCTCTCACTATCAATATCCTGGGGGTTACCATTGAACAGAGACTGAACTGGACTGGCCACATAATGTCAGTGGCTCCAAGAACAGATCAGAAGCTAAGAATCCTGCAGAGGGTAACTCACTGGATGTACAATGGCTATTTCACTATGCCTGGAATCCCTGAAGGCCCTGGTGAGTGGGCCAATAGTGTGAGCAGGACACTAGGAGGCATGGTTAATTAGGCCAGTTTGGGATGATGGTGTGAGAAAATTCAACAGGCATTGAGGAGAGAGAAACTCTGTAAAACTTCCTGAAGTTTTTGGGAAAATGGGTGGTGTGGTGGAGAGTGAAGAAGGTTATGTATGGGTCAGTGGGCTGAGGAGTGGCAGATGGAGTTTAATTTGGATAAAGGCGAGGTATTGCATTCTGGTAAAACCAACATGGGCAGGACTTATACAGCTGGGGCCCTGGGTAGCGTTGTAGAACAGAGAGACCTAGGGGTTCAGGAGCATCATTCTTTGAAGTTTACGTCACAAGTAGACAAGGTGGTTGACAAGGCAATTAGCACTCTTGTCATCATTGCACAAACCTTTGAGTTTAAGAGTTGGGACATCATGTTGAATTTGGTGAGGCCTTTTCTGGAGTACCGTCACTCTGTGATAGGAAGGATAGTATCAAACTGGAGAGGATTCAGAAAAGAGTTAGCAGGATGTGTCTGGGACCGGAGGGTTTGAGATATAAAAGCAGGCTGGAAAAGTTGGGACTTTTTTCACTTGATCGTAGGAGGTTGACTGGGGGCCTTATTGACGTTTATAAAATCATGAGGGTGGGGGAGTTCAGAACTAAGGGGCATGTTTTGAAGGTGAGAGGAGAAAGATTTTAAAAGGAACATGAAGGGTGACTTTTTTTTACATAGAGAGTGGCTCATGTGTGGAATGAACTGCCAGAGCAAGTGGAGGATGCGAGTACAGTTAGATAAGTACATGAATAGGAAAGGGTAGAAGGATAAGGGCCAAATGCAGCCAGATGGGACTAGTTCAGTTTGGGATTATGGTTGGCACAGACAGTTTGGACCAAAGGATCTGTTTCGGCGCTGTATCACTCAAAAACTCTAAGTCAACTCATTGAATCTGATCTCTGAGGTCTTACTCAAATCACACAATGAGATCCAAGAGCTTCTGGACGTGTGATCAAAGAATGACCTGAGGCATTAAGGACACGCCAGCTGTTCTAAGAGAGCATTGGGTACACCCAGGTCAAATGATAGTCTGAGATGGCATCTTCGACAAAGGAAGGATAATCACTATTCCCAAGGAGCTGGGAAAAGAGACGCTGAAACACATCTGGACAAAGTCTGAAGGAACTGAGTCTCATCTGAGGCAGGTGAGAGAGGTTTTAAAATTCATTTGTGGGATGTCGCTGGCTGAGTCAACATTTATTGCCCGTCCCTAGTTGCCCCCTTGAGAAGGTGAGGGCGAGCTGCCTTCTTGAACCGCTGCAGTCCACCTGCTGTGGGTTGACCCACAATGCCCTGAGGGAGGGAATTCCAGGATTTGACCCAGCGACACTGAAGGAATGCCGATATATTTCCATGTCAGGATGGTGAGTGGCTTCGAGGGGAACTAGCAGGCGATAGTGTTCCCATATATCTGCTGCCTTTGTTCTTCTAGATGGAAGTAGTCGTGGGTTTGAAAGGTGCTGTCTGAGGATCTTTGGTGAATTCCTGCAGACCATCTCATAGATACTCATAGAATCCCTACAGTGTGGAAACAGGCCATTCGGCCCAACTGGTCCACACTGACCCCCCCCCCCACCGAAGAGCATCCCACCCAGTCCCATCTCCCTAACCTATCACTGTAACCCTGCATTTATCATGGCTAACTCACCAAGCCTGCACATCCCAGCACACTATGGGCAATTTCCCATGGCCAATCCACCCTAACCTGCACATCTTTGGACTGTGGGAAGAAACTGAAGCACCTGGAGGAAACCCAGGCAGACACGGGGAGAATGTGCAAACTCCACACAGACAGTCGCCTGAGGCTGGAATTGAACCCGGATCGCTGGTGTTATGAGGTAGCAGTGCTAATGGCTGAGCCACTGTGGCTCCCTAATAGTAATACACACTGCTGCTACTGAGTGTTGGTGGAGGAGGGAGTGGATGCTTGTGCATGTGGTGGCAATCAAGTGGGAGCTGCTTTGTCCTGGATGGTGTCAAGCTTCTTGAGTGTTGTTGGAGCTGCCCCCATCCAGGCAAGGGGGGAGTATTCCATCACCCTCCTGACTTGTGCCTTGCAGATGGTGGACAGGCTTTGGGGAGTCAGGAGGGGAGTTACTCACTGCAGGATTCCCAACCTCTGACCTGCTCTTGTTGCTACTTTGTTTATGTGGTGTGTCGAGTTCAGCTTCTGGTCAATGATGACCCCAAGAGATTGAGAATCATAGATTCAGTGACATTGATACCATTGAATGTCAAATGGCAGAGCTTACATTGTCTAATGATAAGGAGAACTGTCCAAATTATGCTCACAATAGGCCTCATGCTATAGATGACCTCAGTGAATCAATGTAGTCATCATTACAGGCTTGTATTTGACATTTATATCATTGATTTAAAATCAATCAAGATGCATTGTAGGTATTGAATCCATATCTTGTGATTATTGTCAGCCAGTCAGATAAGCAATGCGATGCTGTACCTGAGGACGCTGCCTGTATATTTGCATTTACTGGCATTGTAAGCATTTTCCATTTGTTTAGCTGTGCTGGGCGATAAACCTGTCAGAAAGGTGACTGCTCCCAAACTCTCTGCGTTATACATTAGAAAGGTACGTGCACCGACTGTAAAATGTGGCACTAATTGACCAAGAAAAAGTGACTGAACATAACAGAAATGCAAATGTCACAATCCATTATCACAGAGGTAAGAGCTTGTCCCTCTACGTTACCTCAGAATTAAAAGCACGATGCTTGCAGATAGTAGTCACAGTAACAAAACCATGTCTCAAACTGCAGTGGATCAGCGCTGGTGATACAAAACACCCCCATCACATTCAAGCTGATGTTCCCTTTATGAATTAGGGGCAAGAGTAAGCCATTTGACGCCTGGAGCCTGTTCAGATATTCGGTAAGACTATGGCTGATCTGATTAGAACCTCAACTCCAACCACCGGATAACCTTTCTCTCCCTTGTTAACCATGACCCTACCCACCACAGCCTTAATCATATTCAAAAACTCTAGTCTTACCACCATCAAGAGAGTTACCAAACCTTCTGGGAGAAAGAAATTCTCTTTACTTTTGCTTTAAATAGATTAGATTCCCTACAGTGTGGAAACAGGCCTTTCGGCCCAACAAGTCCACACCAACCCTTCGAAGAGCAACCCACCCAGACCCATTCCCCTATATTTACCCCTGACTAATGCAGCTAACACAATGGACCATTTAGCATGGCCAATTCACCTAACTTGCACATCTTTGGACTGTGGGAGGAAACTGGAGCATCCAGAGGAAACCCACACAGACACGGAGAGAATGTGCAAACTCCACACATGCCTGAGATGGGAATTGAATGCAGGCCCCTGGTGCTGTGAGGCAGCAGTGCTAACCAGTCCACACTGACCCTCTGAAGAGTAACCCTCTGACTAATGCACCTTAAACTATGGGTAATTTCCCATGGCCAATTTACCTGACCTGCACATCTTTGGACTGTGGGAGGAAACCGGAGCACCCAGAGGAAACCCACACAGACACGGGGAGAACGTGCAAACTCTACACAGACAGTTGCCTGAGGCTGGAATTGAACCTTGGACCCTGGTGCTGTGAGGCAGCAATGCTAACCATTGAGCCACCATGCCGCCCATCTCATTAATCTACCAAACCTTCTCTGAACTGCTTCCAATTTGTTTATGTATAAAATATTATTTAACCTATTTTAATCAACCTGTTCAGAGATGTTATTATACTCCTCTAGATCAGGTGGGACTTGATCCTGGGGCTCCTGGTCCAGTGGTAGGGACATTAACACTGCACTACAAGATCCTTCAAAATGGAGATGGCAGGGGCTGACCCCATGGCCTCACATATGCAAAGCACGTGCTGTATCATTGAGTTAACCCCCTTCCCACCCACCATTTATATTCTTCTTTAACTATGGAGACCGATAACGTCAAGGTAAACAAGATGCAGTCTCACTAATGCCCTGTATTCAAACCACCTCTATTTTCCAATAAAGTATAAAACTGCATTAGCTTTCCTGATTACTTGTTGTATCTGCATAACGACTTTTTCAATTATTTACAAGAACAGATCCCCCTCCAATAAATAAACTTCAACCCAAACTCAGAGCTCTGCAATCTCTCATCACTTAAACAATGTGCTTCTTTTTATTCTTCTTGTCAAAATGGACAATTCCACACTTTCTGACCATCTCCTCCATTTGCCACATCTCTGCCCACTCACATAAACCAATTTGTATCTCCTTGAAGCATTCTCATGGCTTCCTTACAACCTAGTTTCTGACCTACCTTTGTATCACCAGTAAAAAATTGCCAGTCTACCGTCTGTCCCTTTATCCAAGTTGTCTCCATATGTAGTAAAAAGTTTATGCCCCAGCATAAAGCCTTGCGACACATGACTCATTACAAATTACCAACCAATGTGTGTATCAGTGCAGCTGAGGTGGAAATGGTTGAGACCGTCAGGTTCCTGGGAGTGATGATCACCAACAATCTGTCCTGATCCATCCACATCGACGCAATGGTCAAGAAAGCGCAACAACATCTCTACTTCCTCAGGAAGCTAAGGAAATGCAGCATGTCCGTAAAGATTCTTCCCAATTTTTATAAATGCATTATAGAAAGCGTCCTATTTGGAAACATCGCAGCTTTGTACGGTAACTACTCTTCCTAAGTCTGCAAGAAACTACAGAGTGTTGTGAACACAGTCCAGTCTATTACACAAACCAACTTCCATCCATTGACTCCATCTATGCTTCCCACTGCCTTGGGAAAGTGGCCAACATAATCCCATCCTGATTATACTCTCTTCCTGATGAAGGGCTTATGCCCGGAACGTTGATTCTCCTGCTCCTCAGATGCTGCCTAACCTGCTTAACTTTTCCAGCACCTCACTCTCAACTCTAATCTCCAGCATCTCGTTTTCTCCTATACCTTCCACCCTCCAACCAAAGTTTGAAAACACGCTACAACAGATTCAAGAACAGCTTCTTCCCTGCTGTTATCAGACTTTTGAACAGACCTCTCAAATGTCAATTCTGATTTTCTCTCTGTACCTTCTCTGTGGCTTGAACACTATACATTGCACTCTGTTCTGTTACCCGGATGCACTTTAAGTGGTACGATATGCCTGTAGAACACACAAAACAATACTTTTCATTGTGTCTCAGTACATGCAACAACAATCAACCAATCAATCAACCAGTGAATACCCATTTATCCCAAATTTCCATTTCTCGTGAGCCTGCCAACCTTTACCCCCTGACCATGGGCACCTATCTTTGAGGTGCCTATTCATTGAGTGTCTTCTGGAAATCTAAGTATCGTACATCCACCACTTTACCTCTATCCACTGCTCATGATACTTCCTCAAATAATTACGTCAAAGATTGGTTGAATATAATTTAGCTTTTACACAATTTTGTTGCCTGATTACCTCAAACCTATCCAAGTGCCATGGTACAGTATCTTATATAACAAATTCTAACATTTTCCCTCTGACAGATGATAAGCATAGAATCCCTATAGTGTGGAAACAGGCCCTTTGGCCCAACAAGTCCACACCAAAGAGTATCCCACACAAACCCGTTCCCCTACATTTACCCCTAACCTATACATGCCTGAACACTATGGGCAATTTAGCATGGCCAATTCACCTAACCTGCACATCTTTGAATTGTGGGAGGAAACTGGAGCACCTGGAGGCAGACACGGGGAGAATGTGCAAACTCCACACAGAGAGTCGCCCAAGGCTAGAATTGAACCCGGATCCCTGGTGTGGGGCAGCAGTGCTAAACACTGAGCCACCGTTCCACCCCATAATCTGGCCTGATGTTTCCTGTCTCAAAACTCTTTCTCAAGAAAGAGTTGGATAGAGCTCTCAAAGATAGTGGAATCAAGGGTTATGGAGATAAGGCAGGAACAGGATACTGATTAGGAATGATCAGCCGTGATCATATTGAATGGTGGTGCAGGCTTGAAGGGCTGAATGGCCTACTCCTGCACCTATTGTCTATTGTCTCCATCCCTTTTCAATTTTGTCAAATTTAATCATGGGATGCGAGTATTGCTGGCCTCCCCACCATTTATTCCCGTCCCAAATTGCCGAGAAGGCAGACAAGGTGCAAGTCCATTGCTGGGAATCTAGAGTCGCACATGGGCCAGACCGGGTAACCACAGCAGATTTCTTTCACGAATGGATGTTGGTGAATCAGATGGGTTTTTGCAACAATTGGCATGGGTCCATGACTGTACTTAAATCAGCTTGAAATTTCACCATTTTCCATTGTGGGATTTGAACCCAGGTCACTGGAACATTAGTCTGGGGCTTTGGATTACTAGTCCAGTGACATTATCACTACACTACCACCTCCTTAAATAGTCACACTTGCTATTTTTCCATCCATTAGAATTTTCTGTGAATCAAATAATGTTGATCTCATTAATGTTGATCCTGCTTTGAGCACCTCCTGTGCACTGTAACCTGTATGCCTCTCTCTGCCTAAGCTCCCTATGCTCTGTATGTCCTTGCTGACTATGATCTGCCTGTACTGCTCACAAAGCAAAGTCTTTCACTGTATTTAGGTACATGTGACTACGATAAATCAAATCAAATTTTAAAAAACACCACATCTAGGGAATTTTGAAAAATTAGAACCAATCCAACCTATATCGGATTAGCCACTCTTTTGAAGTTCTGAGGATGCAACCAGAACCCCAGGCAATTGGCAGGTTTCTGCTCCAAAAATGTGCTCACTGATTATAATTCTCATTACTTCCACCCTCACTTCCATTTCCTGAATTATGGTTATTCCTGGGATCTTACCTTTCTCCTCTGACATGCAAAATACCTGTTCAATTCACCTGCCAAGACCTTCATTTCTATAGAACTAAGAGAAAAGAACAAAGGACATTACAACACAGGAACAGGCCCTCCGACCCTCCAAGCCTGCACCGATCTAGATCCTTTATCTAAACCTGTCGTCTATTTTCTAAGGATCTGTAACCCTTTGGTCCCTGCCCATTCATGTATCTGTCTAGATACATCTTAAATGACATTATTGTTCTAATCTCTACCACCTCTGCTGGCAATGTGTTCCAGCCCCCACCACCCTCTGCATAGAGAACTTTCCACCCATATCTCCCTTAAACCTTTCCCCCCCTGAACGTGTGCCCCCTGGTAGTTGAGTCCCTCACTCTGGGAAAAAGCTTCTTGCTACCCACCCTGTCTATACCTCTCATGATTTTATAGACCGGGTCTTTTTCCGTGCTGTATATCTCACTGACTCTATGAATCAATCAGGTCCCCCTATCTCTGTCTTTCTAATGAAAATAATCTTAATCTACACAACCTATCTTCATAGCTAGTGCGCTCCATACCAGGCAACATCCTGGTGAACTTCCTTGGCACCCTCTCCAAACCATCCACATCCTTTTGCTATTGTGGTGACCAGAGCTGTAAGCAGTAATCCAGATGTGGCCGAACCAAAGTCTGATATAGTTGTAACATGACCTGCCAACGCATGTACTCAAAATCCTGTCAGTTGAAAGAAAGCATGCCGTATGCCTTCTTGACCACTCTATAATTCCCCATGTCTCAATTTCAGTCATGCTAATGGTCACTTACTTGACTTGTTCTCTTTCTCAGTATTTATTGAATTTCTTACTATATGACCTAATATTTCTAGCTAGCTTTCTCTTGTATGCTAACTTTTCCATTCTTATTAACCTTTTAATCATTCAATGCTTTTGTTTTATAATCTCTCCAGCTGCTAATATGCCACCTATTTTAAAGAAATAACATTTAAATTGCATTAAGACTTGGGTATAAAGTACCCTGATGCCGAAACATCTGCAGTGATGTTAGAACAATAATTAACTTGCAGTCATCTTTCCAGGTCAGTTCTCACATGCAAATCACAGTTCGTTTTTTTGGTTTTAAACAAATTGTTGTTCCAAGTTTCATGCTTAAAGAAACAATATTTAATTGCATAACATTTGATACCATTTTAAATTTGTTTGGATTATTCACAGATGGAGTGTCCATCCTCCCTTTAAAACTTTTCCTAACTTGTTTGTATGTCTAGTCATTGCATTCTGAAATATCTCCTTGAATGTTTGCCAGATCATCTTCAATTAAACTATATCTTGACCTAATTTTTCAGTTCACTTTAGATAGCTCTGCTTTTATACCCTCATAATTGCCCTTATTTGGGTTTATGATACTAGACTTGGACCTGCTTTACTTCCCCATACTGAATGTAAAATTCATATTATGATCACTACTATGAAGTCATGAAGTTACCCTCTCTGTTGAGACATCTTTTTTCTAACTTTATTTTTCTCATTTTTGATGTGAACCTTTGAGCTGAAGTAGACAAGTAAACTTTGAACAACAGCTTACTTATTCGTTTTTTAAAAATGATGCTTGCTGATAGGAACTGGCCTGGAAAGATAGTTACATTTTAGATTAGATTAGACTTACAGTGTGGAAACAGGCCCTTCGGCCCAACAAGTCCACACCGACCCGCCGAAGCGCAACCCACCCATACCCCTACATTTACCCCTTACCTAACACTACGGGCAATTTAGCTTGGCCAATTCACCTGACCCGCACATCTTTGTGACTGTGGGAGGAAACCGGAGCACCTGGAGGAAACCCACGCAGACACGGGGAGAACGTACAAACTCCACACAGTCAGTCGCCTGAGTCGGGAATTGAACCCGGGTCTACAGGCGCTGTGAGGCAGCAGTGCTAACCACTGTGCCACCGTGCCGCCCATAATGGTTTATGGTTATGTCCGAGAGACTGTTACTGAACAAAAAGAGTGCAGGTTCATAGCTCCTTGAAAGTGGAGTTGCAGGTAGATAGGATAGTGAAGGCGGTGTTTGGTATGCTTTCCTTTATTGGTCAGAGTATTGAGTACAGGAGTTGGGAGGTCATGTTGTGGCTGTACAGGAAATTGGTTAGGCCTCTGTTGGAATATTGTGTGCAATTCTGGTCTCCTTCCTATCAGAAAGATGTTGTGAAACTTGAAAGGGATCAGAAAAGATTTACAAGAATGTTGCCAGGGTTGGAGGATTTGAGCTATAGGGAGAGGCTGAACAGGCTGGGGCTGTTTTCCCTGGAGCATTAGAGGCTGAGGGGTAACCTTATAGAGGTTTACAAAATTATGGAGGACATGGATAGGATAAATAGACAACATTTTTTCCCTGGGGTGGAGGAGTACAGAACTAGAGGGTATAGGTTTAGGGTGAAAGGGGAAAAATATAAAAGAGACCTAAGGGGCAACTTTTTCACTCAGATGGTGGTACGTGTATGGAATGAGCTGCCAGAGGAAGTGGTGGAGGCTGGTACAATTACAACATTTAAGATGCATCTGGATGGGTATATGAATAGGAAGGGTTTGGAGGGATATGGGCCGGGTGCTGGCAGGTGGGACTAGATTGGGTTGGGATATCTGGTCGGCATGGATGGGTTGGACTGAAGGGTCTGTTTCTGTGCTGTACATCTCTATGACTCTATGACTCTATTTATGGTGCTCAGAACAGCGTGGATACTTCAGCAGCAGGGTGCGTTACCATGAAGGATTGGCAGCTGGCTGGATGGCGGAAGTGAGGACTGCAGATGCTGGAGATTAGAGTCAAGATCAGAGTGGTGCTGGAAAAACACAGCAGGTCAGGCAGCATCCGAGGAGCAGGAAAATTGACGTTTCAGGCATAAGTTCTTCATCAGGAATGAGGCTGGATAGTATTGGTCAATAAAGAGGGGAGTCCAGAGAATGGTTTTGATTCATTTTATTCTTTGAAAAGGAAAGACTAGGAAAAGGGATGCTCAGCCACGGACAACAAAAGAAATAAGGCAGAGTATTGAATTGAAAGCTGATGCATATAAAGTGGCAAAGATTAGTGGCAAAGTAGGGGACTGGGTAATGTTTAGAGATCAACAGAAAGCCACAAGAAAAGCCATAAGGAAAGCTCCGATGGATTATGAGAATAACCTAGCTCAGAACATAAAAGCAGATAGCAAAAGTTTCTCTGAACATATAAAATGAAAAAGAATGCCTAAGGTAAACGTTGGTCCGTTAGAGGATGAGAAGAGGGATCTGATAATGGGAAATGAGGAAATAGCATGGTTTAGCATAGATTAGTATTAGCACTGATAGAAGATTAGCTAACTAACAGAAAGCCAAGGGTCGGGATAAATGGGCGTTTTTCTGGTTGGCGTTCAGTGTCTTGTGGTGTTCAAGGTTTGTGCGAAGATTTGTAGCTCGGGTGCTCGTTGTTGTGGTTCTGTTCGCCGAGCTGGAAGTTTTTGTTGCATGTGGAGGTTCTTGTGGTGTGCCTCAGGGACCAGTGTTGGGACAGCAATTGGTTACAATTTACATCAATGATTTGGAGCTGGGGACTAAGTGCAGCATGTCAAAGTTTGCAGATGCCACTAAGATGAATGGTAGAGCAAAGTATATAGAGGACACTGACGGTTTGCAAAGGAATATAGATAGTTTAAGTGAGTGGGCAAGAGTCTGGCAGATGGAGAACAATATTGGGAAATGTGAGGTCATTCATTTTGGGAGAAGTAACAGCAAAATGGACCATTATTTAAATAGTGAAAACTCACAGCATGCTGCTGTGCAGGGGCACCTGGGTCTCCTGTGTATGAATCACAAAAAGTTGGTTTGCAGGTGCAGCAGGTTAATAAGAAGGCAAATGGAATATTGTCCTTTATTGCTAGAGGGATAGAGTTTTAAAACAAGGAGGTTATGCTGCAGCTGTATGGGATATTGGTGAGGCCACACCTGGAGTACTGTGTGCAGTTTTGGTTTCCTTACTTGAGAAAGGATGTGCTGGCCCTGGAGGGGTTGCAGAGGGGGTTCACTGGGTTGATTCTGGAGTTGAGTGGGTTGGCCTATGACAAGATATTGTGTTGACTGGGACTGTACTCATTGGAATTTAGAAGAATGAGGGGGGATCTTATAGAAACATACAAAATTATGAAGGGGATAGATAAGATCAAAGTAGGGAAGTTATTTCCACTGGCAGGTGAAACTAGAACAAGGGGGCATGGCCTCAAAATAAAGGGGGAGCAGATTGAGCTGAGGAAGAACTTCTTCACCCAGGGGGTTGTGAATCTGTGGAATTCCCTGCCCAGTGAAGCAGTTGAGGCTACCTCGGTCAAATGTTTTTCGGGTAAAGATGGGTTTTTGAAGAGTAAAGGAGTTCAGGGTTTTGGTGAGTGGGTGGACAAGTGAAACTGAGTCCATAAGTCAGTCATGATCGTATTGATTGGCTCGATGGGCCAAATGGCCTACTCCTGCTCCTCATTCTCATGTTCTTTGGGCAGAAGGCTATGTGCTCTGAAGCTGATGGACTGAAAAGCTGTGTTTGAGTTTTACATTTAGTTGAAGAGTTGTTGAATGTTCTGCAAAAATAATCCCAGTTTATAGAAATACTCAAATATCTCTCAGAGCATACAGGAAGAGATAGCATTGACTGGTGACTTTGCAACTCCAGCGAGATATTATGCCATGTGCCTGTAATATATTTCATCACCATTCAAGGATTTCGTGTGGACCAGGTGCTTATCAAGGAAACGCTATCAAACTGGCAAATATTTTCTTTATATTTTCTTTTCAATTAGTTCCTTAACTATGTCTATCTGTAAGGGTGGGGATTGCAATCAATGAAGATTAGGTTTGAATTGTAGACATTAATTAGGTTACCTTGTAGTTTAGCTTTGCCCTGTTAAGGTTACAACACTAATAGCAAATTTTGAGAAGATTTGTAGCTCAGGTTGAGGTTTGCTTCCAGCTCTGCAAGCAAGTATACATCCAGAACTAATAATAACTTGCTCCTTCTTAGTTTGTGGTTGAGATCAATTATTCAAATCTAGTGAGGGATAATTGGGCAATTTTGAGGGCAATCGAATGTTTTCGTTTCACTGTGTTGTGGATCAGCACGGCTGATTTGGTCCAGCTTGTGTTGTAAGGTATCTCACTCCAGCTTTTGGAGATGTTTGTGGTTCGTGCAGTTTGAAAGCATAAGCTGCTTGACAAAATGGCTGTCAAAACACAACAGCCTTAAGTGGAGCCTGACACCTGTGGAGTGCTTCACTCTGACAAGCTTACACTTTCATTTGGCCCATATCCCTCTAAACCCTTCCTATTCATGTGCCCATCCAGATGCCTTTTAAATGTTGTCATTGTACCAGCCTCCACCACATCCTCTGGCAGCTCATTCCATACATACACACGACACTGCGTGAAAAAGTTGCCCCTTAGTTCTTTTCTTAAATCTTTCTCCCCTCACCTTTAACCGCATGCCCTTCAGTTTTGGACTCCCCTACCCCAGGGAAAATACCTTGTTTATTCACCCTATCCATGCCCCTCCTGATTTTAAATGGTACCCCTCAGCCTCCAATCCTCCAGGGAAAATAATCCCAATCTATTCAGCCTCTCCCTCCAACTCAGTACTCTGACCAATAAAGGAAAGTATACCAAACGCCTTCTTCACTATCCTATCTACCTGCGACACTACTTTCAGGGAGCTATGAACCTGCACTCCAAGGTCTCTTTGTTCAGCAACATTGTCCAGGACCTTACAATTAAGTGTATAAGTCCTGTCTTAATTTGCCCTTCCAAAATGTAGCATCCCAAATAATCGAAATTAAATTCCATCTGCCACTCGTCAGCCCATTGGTCCATCTGATCAAGAAGGCAAAAGTGAGGATTGCTGATGATGGAAATCAGAGTCTAGATTAAAGTGGTGCTGGAAAAGCACAGCTGGTCAGGCAGCATCCGAGGAGCAGGAAAATCAACGTTTCGGTCAAAAGCCCTTCATCAGTCCTGATGAAGGGTTTCTACTCGAAACGTTGATTTTCCAGCTCCTCTGAGGCTGCCTGACCCGCTGTGCTTTTCCAGCACCACTTTAATCTAGAAACCATCTGATCAAGATCCCTTTGTAATCTGAGATAACCCTCTTCACTGCCCACTACGCCTCCAATGTTGGTGTCATCTGCAAACTTATTAACCATACCTCTTGTATTCACATTCAAATAATTTATGTACGTGACAAAAAACCCTGATCCTTGTGGCACTCCACTGGTTACAGGCCTCCAGTCTGAAAAGCAACCCTCCACCATCACCCTCTGTCTTCTACCTTCAAGCCAGTTCTGTATCCAAATGGCTAGGTCTCTCTGTATTCCATGTGATCTAACCTTGCAAACCAGTTTACCATGCGATACCCTTACTAAAGCCCATATAGATTCACGTCCACCATTCTGTCCTCATCAATCTTCTTTGTTAACTCTTCAAAAAAATCAATAAAGTTTGTGAGACATGAGTTCCCACGGACAAAGCCATGGTGACTATTCCTCATCAGTCTTTGCCTTTCCAAATCCGATCCCTCGGAATACCCTCCAACAACTTTCTCCCACTGATGTCAGGCAAGGCAAGGAAACTGTTATCCTTACCCAGTCTGGCCTACGTGTGATTCCAGACCCACAGCAATGTGGTTGATTCTTTAACTGCCCTCTGGGACAATTAGGGATGGGCAATAAGTACTGGCTCAGCTAGCAACCCCCACATCCCATGTATGAATAAAAATAAAAATTCTCAACTTGACCCTTCTGAGACCTCCTGAAAATCCAGCAAGACCATTTTCATGGCTCATAATAGGGGTTACATTTTCTCTGGGACCACTACCATGGGGCGGCACGGTGGCTCAGTGATTAGCACTGCTGCCTCACGGCCTCAGGGTTCGATTCCAGCCTCGGGTGACTGACTGTGTGGAGTTTGCACATTCTCCCCGTGTCTGCGTGGGTTCCCTCCGGGTGCTCCGGTTTCCTCTCTCAATCCAAAGATGTGCGGGTCAGGTGAATTGGCCATGCTAAATTGCCCATGGTGTTAGGTGCATTGGTCAGAGGGAAATGGGTTTGGACAGGTTACTCTTCGGAGTGTCGGTGTGGACTGGTTGGGCCGAAGGGCCTGTTTCCACATTGTAGGGAATCTAATGTAATCCAATCTCTGCTAGTCCACTTAGAGAATGTTTGCCTTAAAATTAAAGACTAGAGGCCAAGTGATGGGAAGTGGGATTCATGTAAATAGGTCAGGGTTGACTTGATGAGCCGAAGGTCCTCCCCTCTGTATTGTCTGACTCTATGATTCCAGTAACAATGAGCAAAAAGAAATAAACAGCCTTTCATGTTCCCAAGGACATCCAAGTAATGAAGGCGCTGAGAGTACCCTTTGCATTATAACCTGGGCCATCGATTGTCTTGTGATCAGAGACATCAGGCAAGAAAACAGAGAGAAAGAGCAGATGGAGTATTGTCATTCAACACAAGCGGAGTGTTCAGGGAAACACTGATGATTGGGATTTCATTGCAAATTGTCTGATAACGGGTCCCTCAAATGACACTGCTGCTCTATCAGCCATATTAATGGTAGCAATTAGTGAGATACACCTCAACAAAGGGAGGCCATTTCTGTGCCATTAAGGATTAATCTGCCAATTCCAAAGTAGATATTGATCGTACGACCGTGCTCGCAAGAAACATGACAACAAGGCAATGTCGAACCGATAGAAAGAAGTTGTGAAGAAAAGAAATCCAAGCCGGAAATATCCCCAGTTGTTTGAAAGTGCAGTCAGAGACGGGCCTGTTCTTCTGGGGGGGGTACCTCAAGAATGTGACCTGAAAGCGGCAAATGTCCAACTCTTTCAAACAGAAGTCAAAAGCTCAATTTGTTGTGTGAAAATGAAATATTTTTCTCAATCTAAAAGAATGTGGAGCCAAGGCAGTGAGATGGAGTCAGAATGCCTTGACCTTATTGAATGGCAGAACAGCATTGAGGGGCTGAATGGCCTCTGGAAGGGACGTGCTGTCCATCAGGCCTATTTGTTAAAGCTATGCTGTATGATATAAACTTCTAATCCCAACCAAAAAACCATGGGAGATGCAGAAATCTCACTTCATTGCAACTAAACTGCACTGACACTCTCTGAGCCCAAATCACATTCCCAATTCTTTTGAGGATTTAACCTTGAAACTCCATCATATAAATGATAGAGATGTACAACACAGAAACAGATCCTTCGGCTGACCAGGTATCCTAAATTAATCGAGTCACATTTGCCAGTTGTTGGCCCCACCAGGTCGTTCTGCTATAACGTGCTTTGTTAACAAAGAAACAAATCGAATATGGCCATTTATCATCCCAACAGTCTGTTCTTGATCCTGAGGAAAGTGTTGGAAGGGGTCATTGACAACACGTTCAAGCACCACTTGTTTTACTCACTGATGCTCAGTATTTTGTTTTACTTCGGGCCTCTCAGCCCAAGACCTCATTACAGCTCTGGTTCAAAGATGGAAATAAAGAGCTGAATCCAGAGGGTGAGGTGAGAATGACTACCCTTGAAGTCAAGGACATATTTGGGTGGATAGGGTTGTTAAAGAAGCATATGGTGTTTTGGCTTTCATTAACAGGGGGATCGAGTTTAAGAGCCACGAGGTTTTGCTGCAGCTCTACAAGTCCCTGGTGAGACTACATTTGGAATATTGTGTACAGTTCTGGTCGCCCTACTATAGGAAAGATACAGAGGCTTTGGAGAGGGTGCAAAGAAGGCTTACCAGACTGCTGCCTGGACTGGAGGGCTTGCCTTCCGAACAGTGGTTGACTAAGCTCAGACTTTTCTCTCTGGAGAGAAGGAGGAAGAAAGGAGACCTGATCAAGGTATACAAGATAATGAGAGGCATGAATAGAGTCAATAGCCAGAGACTTTTCCCCAGGGCAGGATGGACTGGCACAAGGGGTCATCATTTGAAGATATTAGGAGGAAGGTATAGAGGAGATGTCAGAGGTAGGTTCTTTATGCAGAGTTGTGAATGCATGGAATGCGTTGCCAGCAGTGGTGGTGAAAGTAGAGTCATTAGGGACATTTAAGCGACTGCTGGACATGTACATGGATAGCAGTGAGTTGAGGGATACGTAGGCTGGGTTATTTCATTTTAGATTAGGTATAATCCTTGGCACAGCATCATGGGGTGAAGGTCCTGTTCTGTGCTGTACTTTTCTATGTTCTATGTTTGACTGAGTGTGGTATCAAGGAGGCTTAGCAAAACTGGAATGAATGGACAACTCTGCAGGTGTTCCTCAGGGTCATGTCCTAGGCCCAACCATCTTCAACGGCCTCATCAACGACCTTCCCTCCATCACATGGTCAGAAGTGGGAATGTTCGCTGATGATTGCACAATGATGAGCAATTTTGGACCCCATACCTCAGGAAGGATGTACTGGCCCTGGAGTGGGTCCAGAGGAGCTTCATGAGAATGATTCTAGGAATGAAGGGCTTAACATGTGAAGAATGTTTGAGGTCTCTGGGTTTATACTTGATGGAGTTTAGAAGTATCGGGGTGTGGGGATCTAATTGAAACTTACAGGATACTGCATGGCCTGGACAGAGTTGGATGTTTCCATTTGTAGGAGAGATTAGGACCCGAGGGCACAGCCTTAGAGTAAAGGGAAGACCTTTTAGAATGGAGGTAAGGAGAAACTTCCTCAGCCAGAGAGTGGGGAATCTATGGAATTCATTGCCACAGAAGGCTGTGGAGGCCAGGTCATTGAGTATATTTAAGACTGAGATAGATAGGTTCTGGACTATCAAGGGGATCAAGAGTTACAGAGAGGAAGCAGAAGACTGGGGTTGAGTACTTCATCAGCCATGACTGAATGGTAGAGCAATCTCGATGGGCTGAATGACCTAATTTCTGCTCCTATATTTTATGGTCTTATGATTAGCACCATTTATGACTCCTTCGATACTGAAGCAGTTCATGTTCAAATGCAACAGATCTGGGCAATATCCAGGCTTGGGCTGACAAATGGAATGTCAGGGTTACACCCAAAACACTAACTTCTCCACCTCCTGATGCTGCCTGGTTTGCTGTGATCTTCCAGCCTCCTGCCTGCCTACTTTGGGCTGACAAATGGCCAGTAATATTCATGCCGCAGCAAATTTCAGGCAATGACCATCACCAACAAGAGACAATCTAATCATTTACTCCTTGACATTCAATGGCATTACCATCACTGAATCTAATAGCAGCATCCTGGGGGTTACAATTGACCATAAACAGAATGGTGAAGAAGACGGAATGGCCTACTTTTATTCCTATGTCTTATGGTCATCTCAATTAGTTTCACACAGGAGCAAGTCATCATCACATATCTCTGAGACCACTGGAATTTAGCTGATGCAAGTGGTTTTTCTCTTTGTTGGGGGGAGCCTGTAGGAGGGGTCCTTATTGGCCAGAACTCTGTTTCTAATTCAGAGACTAGGCAAATTGGGAAGCATATCTTTTGGGGAAGAACTAATCTCCCTCCCCCTCATTAGCCCCATCTCTGTTCTTCACACTAAGTGGCCAACCTCACAGTTTCCCGCGTTATATTTCAACTGGCACGTTCAATGTGGCTTCGGGGTCGGTACCACTGCTTCTTGGCACCAGGGGCCTGGCTTTGATTCCACACTATCTGTGTGGAGTTTGCATATTAACATAGAACAGTACAGCACAGTACAGGCCATTCGGCCCTCAGTGTTATGCCAGCCTTTTATCCTACAGATGAATCTACATATCCGCATTGTACTATCTTCCATGTGCCTATTTAAGAATCGCTTAAATGTCTCTAATGTATCTGACTCTACTACTACTGCTGGCAGTGCATTCCACACATCCACCACTCTCTGTATAAAGAACCCACTTCTAACATCTCCCCTAAACTTTCCTCTAATTACCTTAAAATAATGCCCCCTCATGATAGACAATTCCGCTATCCACTCTATCTGTGCCTCTTCCCATGTTTCCTACGTTCTTCCTGTGTCTGCGTGGGTTTCCTCTGGATGCTCCGGTTTCCTCTCACAGTCCAAAGATGTGCAGGTTAGGGTGGATTGGCCATGAGAAATTGCCCGTAGTGTTCAGGGATGTCTAAGTAAGGTGGATTAGCCATGGGGAATGCAGGGTTACAGGGATAGGGTATGGAGGTGAGTCTGGATGGGATGCTCTTCGGAGGGTTGGTATAGACCTGTTGGGCCAAATGGCCTGTTTCCACACCGTCAGAAATTTTATAAATTCTTGTCCAATTGTGAAGTCTGTCCAAATCCTCCCAAAGCCACTTCACATCTTCCTCACAACACTCAGCTTTCGACTGTGTTCAGATTTGGAAAAGTTACATTCAGCCTCCACCTTCAAACCATTGGTGAATAATGTGAAGAACTGGAGCCCAAGTACTGACTGCAGGAGGCTGGGGATGTGAAACCAAAACAGAAATTGCTGGAGAAACTCAGTAGATCTGGCAGCACCAATGGAGAGAAAGAAGGATTCATGTTTTGTGTTGAGTTTCTCCAGCGATTTCTGGTTTTGCTCTGAGCCTTGTAACACAGCCTGTCAATGCAAAAATGACTCATTTACTCCCAACTCTTCATTTTCTGTCTGTTAGACAATCATTAATCCATGCCAACACATTACTTCATATCCCATGTGTTTCAATTATTCCAGCGGGCGTCTTATCAGGAAAATAGTCGAAAGCCTTCTGAAAGTCAAAGTATATTAAATCCATCGAGTCTCCATGATCAATGTGATTAATCTCGAAAATTTAGAAAGTTGAGGCAGCATCTGGTCAAACTCTTGAAAAGATAGACAGAGATATTCTATTTCCACTGGTTGGTGATTCTAGAACTAGGGACATAGTCTGAGAATTAGGGCCAGAGCATCCAGGAGAGATGTTAGGAAGCACTTTTACACACAGGAGAGGTTTGGAACTCTCTTCCACAAACGGTTGTCAGAGAGATAAGCTTCTGTTAAGCAAAGGAATTAAGGGACATGGCCAAAACCAGTGTTTGATCACAGATCAGCCAAGATCTCACTGAATGGCTCAAGGGGCAGAATGGCCTACTGCTGTTCCTCTGTTCCCACATTAGCAAAATCTTCAAAAATTCTTCAACGGGTTCTTCAAACATGATTTCCCATTAGCAAATCCACACTGACCACACCCATCAGATCATTGCCCAGCCAAGTGTCTAGTTATCCCACACTTTCTAATAGATTTTAGCGTTTTCCTGACTACTGATGTATGAGCTAATGGATCTGTAGTTCCCTATTATCTCTCGTGCCTCATTCTTAAATAGTGAAGTAACACTTGTGACATTCCAATTTGCTGGAATCATTCCACAATTTATAGAATTTTGGAGGACGATCAACAATACATCCACTACCTCATCAGCTACCTCCTTCAACGCTCTGGAATATAGATTAAAGGTCCTGGGGTGTTTTTCAACTTAAAGTCGCATAAATTTCTCTAGAAGAGTCTTTTTATCAATAATAATTTCCTTTACCTCCTCATTCTCTCTAGCCACATAGATCCATAGTTCTGGGAAATGTCTTGCATCTTCCTTAGTGAAAACAAAGCAGCATCATAGAATCCCTACAGTGTGGAAGCAGGCCATTCACCCATCGAGTCCACACCAACCCTCCAAAGATAATCCCATCCAGACCCCCTCCCAGTCCCTGTAACCCTGCATTCCCCATGTCCAATCCAATCAACCTGCACATCCCTGGACAGTTAGCAAGGCTGATTCAGCCTAACCCGCACATTTTTGGACTGTGGGAGGAAACCAGAGCATCCAGAGGAAACCCACGCAGACACGGGGAGAATGTGCAAACTCCATGCAGACAGTTGCCTGAGGGTGGAATTGAACAATCACAAAGGTAAAACTTCCCATCTATAGGATCCATCTACCAGACCCGCTGTCAAGGAAAGGCCGCCAGCATTCTCAAAGATCCATCCCACCCTGGCAATATCTTTTGACAACCTCCAACATTGGGGAGAAGGTACAGAAGCCTGAACACACGCACAAGCCAGTTTTGAAACAGTTTCTACCCTACTGTTGTTAGAATACTGAATGGACTCACAAACTCTTAACATTCGTCTGTACCTGTGTTTTGGTTTTGCTGCTGTTTACCTATTATTTACTATCTATGCTACTTAACTCTGTGACCTGTCTGTGTTGCTCGCAAGACAAAGCTTTTTACTGTGCCTTGGAACACATGACAAACAATTCAATTCAATGTTTAAAAAGGGCGGTAAAGACAAGCCAGGGAACGATAGGCCAGTGAGCCTGACCTCGGTGGTGGGCAAGTTGTTGGAGGGAATCCTGAGGGACAGGATTCACACGTATTTGGAAAGGCAAGGACTGATTCGGGATAGTCAACATGGCTTTGTGCGTGGGAAATCATGTCTCACAAACTTGATTGAGTTTTTTGAAGAAGTAATAAAGAAAATTGATGAGGGCAGAGCGGTAGATGTGATATATATGGACTTCAATAAGGCGTTCGACAAGGTTCCCCATGGGAGACTGATTAGCAAGGTTAGATCTCATGGAATACAGGGAGAACTAGCCATTTGGATACAGAACTGGCTCAAAGGTAGAAGACAGAGGGTGGTGGGTGGAGGGTTGTTTTTCAGACTGGAGGCCTGTGACCAGTGGAGTGCCACAAGGATCGGTGCTGGGTCCACTACTTTTTGTCATTTACATAAATGATTTGGATGCGAGCATAAGAGGTACAGTTAGTAAGTTTGCAGATGACACCAAGATTGGAGGTGTAGTGGACAACGAAAAAGGTTACCTCAGATTACAACAGGATCTGGACCAGATGGGCCAATGGGCTGAGAAGTAGCAGATGGGGTTTAATTCAGATAAATGTGAGGTGCTGCATTTTGGGAAAGCAAATTTTAGCAGGACTTATACATTTAATGGTAAGGTCCTAGGGAGTGTTGCTGAACAAAGAGACCTTAGAGTGTAGGTTCATAGATACTTGAAAGTGGAGTTGCAGGTAGATAGGATAGTGAAGAAGGTGTTTGGTATGCTTTCCTTTATTGGTCAGAGTATTGAGTACAGGAGTTGGGAGGTCATGTTGCAGCTGTACAGGACATTAGTTAGGCCACTGTTGGAATATTGTGTGCAATTCTGGTCTCCTTCCTATCGGAAAGATGTTGTGAAACTTGAAAGGGTTCAGAAAAGATTTACAATGATATTGCCAGGATTGGAGGATTTGAGCTACAGGGAGAGGCTGAACAGGCTGGGGCTGTTTTCCCTGGAGCGTTGGAAGCTGAGGGGTGACCTTATAGAGGTTTACAAAATTATGAGGGATATGGATAGGGTAAATAGGCAAGGTCTTTTCCCTGGGGGTACGGAATCCAGAACTAGAGGGTATATGTTTAGGGTGAGAGGGGAAAGATATAAAGGAGACCTAAGGAGCAACATTTTCTCGCAGAGGGTGGTACGCATATGGAATGAGCTGCCAGAGGAAGTGGTGGAGGCTGGTACAATTGCAACATTTATGAGGCATTTGGATGGGTATATGAATAGGAAGGGTTTGGAGGGATATGGACCAGGTGCTGGCAGGTGGGACTAGATTGGGTTGGGATATCTGGTCGGCAAGGACAAATTGGACTGAAGGGTCTGTTTCCGTGCTGTACATCTCTATGACTCTATGACTCTATAATTCAATTCAAACCCACATCCCTGAAGCTGTGAGGCAGTGGTTCTAATCTTTTTGGTGATAATACCATTTCGCTCTTCCCTGTTATAAGCCGTCCTGACTCTGCCCTGGGATCAATCCACAGTCACCATAACAATTCCTTTTTAGGACTTTCGCTGCTTTCTAATTTTATTTTTGCGAGACTACATTTATATTCCATTCTCCCTTTCCTTATCGCTTTCTTGCAATAAATCTCCCAAACCTGGCAACTTTATCAGCCTTTCCTTTTTAATCTTGTACTCTCCTAAATTGCCTTTGATGGCCACAGTCCCTTATTGTGTTTCTGCACCTTCACAGAGGTATTGTCACTTTCAATTATATAATAGTCCTTTAGAGACTATGCAGTGCCAATAGAAATTAGCATTGCCTCTGTACAGTCATGCCTTTTAAAGTATTTTGCCACTTCAGCTCTGCCAATCATACCTTCGTGATTTCCTTTATTCAAATAAAATATCATTTCAAAGGGTGATTGAAACGTTCTAACAGGGCTGGATGGACTAGATGCAGGGAGGATGCTCTTTGATCATGCAGGTGAATCGATAGCCAGGGGTCCAATTTGACGAAGGGTCAGTGGACCTGAAACCTTAACTCTGCTTTCTCTCAACATACAACCCCTCAAGTGTGGAAACAGGCTATCTCCCAACAGTATCCTACCCAGACCCATACCCCTATCCGACATTTCACCCTGACCAGTGCACCTAGCCTACACATCCCTGGACACCCAGGGCAATTCAGCATGGCCAATCCTCCCTAACCTGCACATCTCTGAACTGTGTGAGGAAACAGGAGCACGTCCACACAGACACGGGGAGAATGTGCAAACTCCACACAGACAGTCACCCGAGGCTGGAATTGAACCTGGGACCCTGGCACTGTGAGGCAGAAGTGCTAACCACTGAGTCACCGTGCCGCCCCAAACCTACTAACTTTCTCCAGCAATTTCTGTTTTTCAGCATCTGCAGTTCTTTGGTTTCATTTTATTGCCTCTTGATGAAACCTGGTGTGTGTTTTCTTTTATCTTAGATAGCCACATAGGATTCTGAAAGTGCAGAAAGAGGCCATTCGACCCATCCAGTCTACAATGGCCCTCCGAAGAGCATCCCATTCAGTCCCAGCCCTCACACCTTAATCCCACATTTTCCACGATGAACCAGCTTCGCTTGCGCACCCCAGAATGGCCAACCCACACTAATCTGCATGTATTTGGACTGTGAGAGGAACCCCAAACAGACACAGGGCGAATGTGTAAACTTCACAGGCTCACCTGAGGGTGGGATCGAACTTGGGTCCCCGGTGCTGTGAGGCAGCAGTGCTAACCACTGAGCCACCATGCTTTGACGTGCCATTCCTACCTCTCTCTATCCCTCTCATCCTTTAAAACACTCCTTAAACCTATCTCTTGGACCCAAACTTTGATCATCAAACTTAAATGGCACAATGTCACACTTTCTCTTGCAACCCTTCTACATGATTTTTGATTTCTTGGAAGGTACTGTGTACTGTAAATGTAAGTTGTTGTTGTTGGCTGTGGACCAAGAGCCTATCTGTATGTACGTAAGCACAGCGATATGCGTAAACATCGATGATGCGATATATCGTACAAAAGTGGTTTGCTTAAAGCTGTAGCTCTGACAGAGTTAGCATCGTTCATGAACTCAAAGGAACAGTCACAGAATCCCTACAGCATGGAGCAGGCCATCCAGCCCATCGACTCTACAATGGCCCTCCAAAGGCATCCTGTCTGGACCCAGCCCCTGTGCATTAACCCCACATTTCCCAGGGCTAATCCACCTAACATGCACATCCCTGGACACTATGGGCAATTTCCCATGGCCAATCCACCCTAACCTGCACATCCCTGGACACTCTGGGCAATTTCCTATGGCTAATCCACCCTAACCTGCACATCCCTGGACACTAAGGGCAATTTCCCATGGCCAAGCCACCCTAACCTACACATCCCTGAGTACTATGGGCAATTTCCCATGGCTAATCTACCCTAACCTGCACATCCCTGGACACTATGGGCAATTTCCCATGGCCAAGCCACCCTAACCTGCACATCCCTGGACACTATGAGCAATTTCCCATGGCCAATCCACCCTAATCTGCACATTCCTGGACACTATGTGCAATTTCCCATGGCCAATCCACCCTAACCTGCATATCCCTGGACACTATAAGCAATTTCCTATGGCCAATCACCCTAACCTGCACATGCCTGGACACAATGGGCAATTTCCCATGGCCAATCCCCCTAATCTGCACATAGAGTCATAGAGATGTGCAGCACGGAAACAGGCCCTTCAGTCCAACTCGTCCATGCCAACCAGATATCCCAACCTAATCTAGTCCCATTTGTCAGGTCTTGGTCCATGTTCCTTTAAACCCTTCCTATTCATATAGCAGTATCGGTTTCTTTCTCTCTCTCCTTCACTGACCATGTACTTACTGCCTCTTGTCTGCCTTTCTCCCTTTTAAACATGCTATTGTGTTGACATTTTTGTTCTCCAACGTTCCGAAACAAGGCAACAGCATATAAAACAGTAATTCGAGGAAATTGTCTCCAACACCTACAATATCTCAAAAAAGGAGCAGCTGTTTCAGCCAGAATGTTTACCCCATCCTTCTCCTGGACTTTAATTAATTTAATCATAAACATTTATGAAGTATTACTCTGGGTCCTTCACCCTCACTGCCTCACATCGACAGATTTATTTTTTAATTAACTGAGAACATTGACGGATAAAAACAAAGTGAGTGCGCTCCACTCCAGCTGATTTCTGACACAAATCACGTGGCCTGTTAGAAAGACTCTTGCAGAGCCCAGTCAAACAGAAATTAATAGTTTGACTGGGCAGCTGCCGGTCTGTGGTGGAGATATGAGAAGCTTAATCAGCTCTATTTATACATACCTGCTCTGTGTGTACATATTCATTCACACAATTATGCAAATTAAGATGTGGGTGAGGCTATTTAACCCCTGAGGGTGCTCCACCATTTTATAAGATTAGTGTGACTGCACCCACAACCCAGTTCTCTGAACTGCCTCCCCTGTCATAGAGATGGACAGCACGGAAACAAATCCTTCAGTCCATGCCGGCCTGATATCCTAAATTCAGCTTGTGCCATTTGCCAATAGATTAGATTCCCTACAGCGCTGAAACAGGCCCTTCAGCCCAACAAGTCCACACCGACCCTCTGAAGAGTAACACACTCAGATCCATTTCTCTCTGACTAATGCACCTAACTCGATGAGCAATTCAGCATGGCCAACTCCCCCACATTTCCTCCTGACTAATGCGTCTAACCAATGGCCAATCCACCTAACCTGCATATCTTTGGACTGTGGGAGGAAAGCAGAGCACCCAGAGGAAGCCCTCGCAGATACGGGGAGAATGTGCAAACTCCACACAGACAGTCTCCCAAGGACTGGAATTGAACCTGGGTCCCTGGTGCTGCGAGACAGCAGTGCTAACTACTGAACCATCTTGCCACACAAACTTGAGCCACATCTCTCCAGCTTGTAGATATTTTTGCCCTGCTAAAGTTACTGTAGTAATAACAAATTGTTCATTCTTGTTTAAGCAGATTTGGTGTTTGAGATCGATTATTCAAGTCTACTTAAGAATAATTGGGTAATTTTGAGGGTCATCGAATGTTTTCATTTCACTGAGTTGTGGATCAGCATGGCTGATTTGGTCTAGCTTGCTATCCCTGTGTTGTAAGGTATCTCACTCCAGCTTTTGGAAATGGGGTGGTTTGTGCAGGTTGAAAGCTTAAGCCGCTTGTCTGAGTGAACCGCACCATCCAAACGGAATAACCTAAGGGAGTAGTCTTCAGTGTGGCTGAAAACTGAATCTGGTATGTCATTTTAAAAACTGTTAATGGGTGATGAACTAACTCCATCAGTTTAAATGGAGATGATGAAAGAATGGCAATACCATGAGACTCATCGTCGAGACTCCCAGAGCATTGTTGAAGGGGATGGCGGAGTGAGGGGAACTATTCTCCAGTTGCACAGCCATCTTGTTCCTGGCTCCACAGGTACCAGGTTCCACCTTACCCCCACCTCCCAGAATGAAAGCTTGGTGGGTGGAGGTGTGCATAACAGATCAGGGAGGTGATCGCCTCGTGGTACTATCACTTGACTGTTAATCCTGAAACTCGGCAAATGTTCTGGGAACTTAACTCTGAATCCAGCCATGGCAGATGGTGGAATTTGAATTCAATAAAACAATCCAGTTTAATAATGACCATTGTCGATTGTTGGAAAAGCCCGTCTAGTGCATAAATGTCCTTTTGAGTCATAGAACTTGGAAAATAGAACATAGAACTTTTTACAGCGCAGTACAGGCCCTTCGGCCCTCAATGTCACGTACACTTGTGAAATTAATCTGATGCCCATCTAACCCACACTGTTCCATTATTATCCATATGTATGCCCAATGTCCATTTAAATGCCCTTAACGTTGGTGTATCTACTACTGCTGCAGGCAGGTTGTTGCACGCCTCTACTACTCTCTGAGTGAAGAAACTACCTCTGACATCTGTCCTAAATCTGTCACCCCTCAATTTAATGCAATGCTCACTCATGTTAGCCTTCACCATTAAAGGAAAAAGGCTCTCCCTGTCCACCCTATCTAACCCTCTGATTATCTTGTACATATCGATTAAGTCACCTCTCAACCTTCTTCTCTCCAACGAAAACAGGCTCAAGTCCCTCAGCCTTTCCTCATAAGACCTTCCTTCCATACCAGGCAACATCCTAGTAAATCTCCTCTGAACCCTTTCGAAAGCTTCAACATTCTTCCGATAATGCGGTGACCAGAACTGTACACAATACTCCAGGTGGGGCCTTACCAGTGTCTTGTACAACTGAAGCATGATCTCGTGGCTCCAAAACTCAATCCCCCTCCCAATAAACCCCAGCACACCATATGCCTTCTTAACAACCCTATCAACCTGGGTGGCAACTTTCAGGGATTTTTGCACCTGGACACCGAGATCTCTCTGTTCATCCACACTGCCAAGAATTTTACCATTAACCCTCTACTCTACATTCCTGTTACTTCTTCCAAAGTGAATTACCTCACACTTTTCCACAGTAAACTCCATTTGCCTCTTCTCAGCCCAGCTCTGCATCTTATCTATGTCTCTGTGTAACCCACAACATCCTACAGCACTATCCATAACTCTGCCTACCTTAGTGTCATCTGCAAATTTACTAACCCATCCTATGACGCCCAGCTCCAGATCGTTTATAAAAATGACAAACAGCAGTGGCCCCTAAACAGATCCTTGCTGCACACCACTGGCAACTGAGCTCCAGGATGAACATTTCCCATCAACCACCACCCTCTGTCTCCTTTCAGCTAACCAATTTCTGATCCAAACCTCTAAATCACCCTCAATCCCGAAACTCTGTATTTTGTGCATTAGCCCACCGTGCGGAACCTTATCAAACGCTTTAATTAAGTCCATATACACTACATCAACCACTTTACCTTCATCCACCTGTTTTGTTACCTTCTCGAAGAACTCATTAAGGTTAGTTAGGCTTGACCTACCCTTCACAAAATTGTGTTGACTACTTGTAATCAAATTATTCCTTTCCAGGTGTATGTAAATCCTATCTCTTATAACCTTTTCCAACACCTTACCCACAACCGAAGTAAGGCTCACTGGTCTATAATTATCAGGGTTGTTCCTGGTAGAGGGACATCATAGGGACAACATCCCTGTACATAGAGATGTACAGCACGGAAACAGATCCTTTGGTCCAATTCGCCCATGCCGACCAGATATCCTAAATTAATTGAGTCCCATTTACCGGCATTTGACCCATATCCCTCTCAACCCTTCCTATTCATATACCCATCCAGATGCCTTTTAAATGCCATAATTGTACCAGCCTCCATCACTTCCTCTGGCAGCTCATTCTATACACACACTACTCTCTGCGTGAAAATGTTGCCCCTTAGGTCCCTTTTATATTTTCCCCTCTCACGTTAAAGCTATGCCCTCTAGTTCTGGACTCCCCCACCCCAGGGAAACACCCTGCCCTGGGGAAAAGACCTTGGCTATTCCCCCATCCTTGCCCCTCATGCCGGTCGAGAGTCTGTCCAAGTCAGTCTTAAAAACGTTCAATGATCTACTGCACTTTCACTGCTCTTTGGAGAACGAGGTTTCATGGATGTTGGAGGATTTGAGCTATAGGGAGAGGCTGAAAAAGCTGGAACTGTTTTCCCTGGAGCGTCGGAGGCTGAGGGGTGACCTTACAGAGGTTTTTAAAATCATGAGGGGCATGGATAGAGTAAACAGACAAGGTCTTTTCCCTGGGGTGGGGGAGTCCAGAAATAGAGCACATAGGTTTAGGGTGAGAAGGGAAAGACATAAAAGGAACCTAAGAGGCAACATTTTCACACACAGGGTGATGTATATATGGAATGAGCTGCCAGAGGAAGTGGTGGAGGATGGTACAATACAGCATTAATGAAAAGGCAAAGTCTTATCCCCAGGGTAGGGGAGTCCAGAACTAGACAATCTAGGTTAAGACAGCTCATTGACTACACTTGGTCTAAGCAGGAAATTCCAGACTTGGTATCCCATCTATCTCAGGAAATCATTCCTGCTTCAAGGAATTAGAAACTCCAGGATTGGTCTTATCATCTGTGGCTCAGCTCTAACACTGGACACTCATTGCTCCCGATGTGGTTGCCTCTACACTGGGGAGACGTCAACTCCGAGAACATTTCAGGGAACATCTCTGGGGGACACATTCCAACCGACCCCCACCGCCCTATGGTCTACCATTTCAACTCCCCCTCCCTCTCTGCTGAGAACATGCAGATCCTGGGCTTCCTCCATCACCAATGCCGATGCCTGGATGAACAATGCCTCATCTTCAACCTTGTGATCCCCCCAACCACACGGAATCAATGTTGATTTCACGAGTTTCTTCATTTCTCCTCCCCCCACCCTATCCCAGATCCAACTCTCCAACTCGGCACCACCCTCTTAACCTGTCCATCTTCCTTCCTACCTATCTGTTCCACCCTCCACTCTGACCTATCACTATCACCCCCCATCTGCATCTACCTATCACCTTTCCACCTTTACTTTCCCCAAGCCCCATGACCCCACCCTCCTATTTATCTCTCAGTCCCCTCCCCCACATTCCTGGTGAAGGGCTTATGCCCAAAACATCAACTCCCCTGCTCATCGGACGCTGCCTGACCTGCTGTGCTTTTCTAGCACCACCGTTTTCAACTCTGACTCTCCAGCATCTGCAGTCCTCACTTTCTCCACCTCTGCAAACTGTCCAAGGAATGTAAACGCCCTCATTCCTGATGAAGGGCTTTTGCCCGAAACATAGATTTTCCTGCTCCTCGGATGCTGCCTGACCTGCTGTGCTTTTCCAGGAACACACTTTAATCTTGACTCTAATCTCCAGCATCTGCAGTCCTCACCTTTGCCAGGGAACTTAATGGTCAGGTGCGAGTATCTGCATTCGTGACTGACTCCTGTTTCTTGTACCTGTTGCAGCTCTTGCAGCGCCATCCCCCCCCCGTTCCATTGTCACGTTCTGTCCAAACAAATCCATGGCTCCAGGTGAGACCCAGCACCATCCTACCCCTTTGGAATATTCTCAGGAAGACGTCTTGCTGCTGGTTTGATGTGAAGGGTTCAATCTGTTGAAAACAAAGCTCAGAAGCAAGCGTGCCAGAGGAAGTGGTGGAGGCTGGTACAATTGCAACATTTAAGAGGCATTTGGATGGGTATATGAATAGGAAGGGTTTGGAGGGATATGCGCCGGGTGCTGGCAGGTGGGACTAGATTGGGTTGGAATATCTGGTCGGCATGGACGGGTTGGGCCGAAGGATCTGTTTCCGTGCTGTACATCTCTATGACTCTATCAACTCAGAATCACCAAGAGCCACTCTTTGCATTTTGCTTCATGATGATTGAAACCTTTCCCGGTTTTGCTAAGCCCTCATCCAGACGATGCACTTTGAGCTCAGCTGCTTCATGTGGCTGTGTGTGTGATCCACACAGATTCTGTTGGACCTGCCGGGTTTTCCCACTTTGAGTACCAGCTGGTTGGCCCTGTCACATGTGAAGTGACCTCTTCCTCCAGCGTTGAGTCTGTTTCCTTCCTTATCTTTGGCAAGAGCTCTTCTGGCTATAACCAGACACGCTAGTCTTCATTTCAGGAAGGAGAGTGGTGTGGCTCTTTGTTTCCAGCCTCCCAGTCTTGACTGTTGCCTCTGAGGAGTTTCATCTGGACGTTTCAGCTTTTTGTTTCCACTATCTGTAAACAAGTTAGGTGTTAATACAAGCTGCTGTGCTTGAGAGTGAAAAACTCTGCTTTATCCATCACGTGAAAGGTTTCGGTGAGTTTTCTCCCTGTGTACTGAAGGGTTGCATTAGGAACACAGGAACAGAGGGAGGCCATTCAGCCCCTCAAGCCTGTTCCACCATTCATTGAGCTCATGGCCGATCAGTGTCCTAACCCCATATACCTGTATTTCTCTTAACCCCTTTCTGTTCGAAATGTTATCCATTGTAGACATAAAACTAACAACTGATCCAGCATCCACTGCCATTTGTGGAAGTGTGTTCCAAACCTCTCCCACCCTTTGTTTATAGGAACGCTTCCGAATGTCTCCCCTGAACGGTCTGGTCCTAATTCTCAGCCTATGCCCCGATTCTGGAATCCCCAACCAGTTTATATTTATCAACTCTGCCTTTTCCTGTTAATATTTGGAATACTTTTAAATTCTGGAGAGAACAGGCCTAATTTGTGTAACCGCTCCTCGTAACTTAACCCCTGAAGTTCTGGCATCACTCTTGTAAAGCTACATTGTCGTCCCTCAAAGGCCCAGATCCCCCTCCCAGTATTGGATTAGGGTGGCGCTGGAAAAGCACAGCAGATCAGGCAGCATCCGAGGAGCAGGGAAATCGACATTTTGGGCAAAACCCCTTCAAGGGTTTGCATAACTGCAGCGCAGCTCCTGTAGCCTTGTACTCCAGCCCTCTAGATATCAGGTTCTCCTACCACTTTGTGTTCGACGTCTCCTGGTCCATATGGCTTTTTGCATGATGACGGGGTTATAGGGTGACTGGGGATTGCTCTGTGACGAGTCAGCACGGACTCAATGGATCAAATTCAAGAACGCTATCTTCAAACAAACAAGAAAATTCTGAAGAAACTCAGCAGGTCTGGCAGTAGTCTAGGCTCCCCAAACTTCATCAGTTTCCTCATTTCCCCTCCCCCCACCTTACCCCAGCTCCAACTTTCCAACTCAGCACCGTCCCCATGACCTGTCCTAGCTGCCTACCTTCCTTCCCACCTATCCACTCCACCCTCCTCTCTGACCTATCACCTTCATCCCCATCTTCATCCATCTATTGTATCTTTGCTACCTTCTCCCCAGCCCCATGCCCTCCCCCCCATTTATCTCTCCCCCCTGATGAAGGGCTTTTGCCCGAAATGCTGATTTTCCTGCTCCTCGGATGCTGCCTGACCTGCTGTGCTTTTCCAGCACCACTCTAATCTGAGCTCCCCAAACCATGTCCATCATCTCGGAGGAGAAAATGGGATCTGCAGATGCTGGAGATCAGAGTTGAGAGTGGGTTGCTGGGAAAGCACAGTGGGTCAGGCAGCATCTGAGGAGCAGGAGAGTCGACGTGCTGACATAAGCCCAAAATGCGATTCTCCTTCTCCTCAGTTGATGCCTGACCTGCTGTGCTTTTCCAGCACCACACTCTCGACCCTGTCCACCATCTCCAAGGCACAAGTCAGGAGTGTGATGGAATACTCCCCACTTGCCTGGATGGGGACAGCTCCAACAACACTCAAGAAGCCTGACACCATCCAGGACAAAGCAGCCCACTTGATTGGCACCACATTTGTGGGCGGCACGGTGGCACAGTGGTTAGCACTGCTGCCTCACAGCGCCTGAGACCCGGGTTCAATTCCCGACTCAGGCGACTGACTGTGTGGAGTTTGCACGTTCTCCCCGTGTCAGCGTGGGTTTCCTCCGGGTGCTCCGGTTTCCTCCCACAGTCCAAAGATGTGCGGGTCAGGTGAATTGGCCATGCTAAATTGCCCGTAGTGTTAGGTAAGGGGTAAATGTAGGGGTATGGGTGGGTTTCGCTTCGGCGGGTCGGTGTGGACTTGTTGGGCTGAAGGGCCTGTTTCCACACTGTAAGTCTAAGTCTAATCTAATCCACAAACATCTCCTTCCTCCACCACCGACGCTCAGTAGCAGCAGTGTGTACTATCTACAAGGTGCACTGCAGAAATTCACCAAAGATCCTCAGACATCACCTTCCAAACCCATGACGCCTTCCATCTGGAAGGACAGGGCAGCAGATACACGGGAACACCACCCCCTGCAAGTTCCCCCCCGAAGCCACTCATCATCCTGACCTGGAAATATATTGCCCTTCCTTCACTGGCGCTGGGTTAAAATCCAGGAATTCCCTCTCTAAGGGCATTGCGGGTCAACCCACAGCAGGTAATAAATGCTGAGCCCAGTCAGTGACACTCATATCCCACAAGTGAATAGAACAAAAAGGTATCAGTCAAGACAGACGCGGAGTTAGCCTTATGACTTTTCCTCAAAACTATCCTTGAGTTTCCTGGCCAATCAATCACCATGAAACACAGATTATTTGGTCAACGTTGCATTGTTTCCCTTCAGGAGTTCACTGTGGTGAAAAGCCGTTCCTACTTTTCTTTCACTGCAACAGTATTCACGTTTCAAAATGTGGGCTGGAAAGTGCTTTGGGATGGCCAGTGGTCAGCATTTCCCACTTGCATTCCTTGCCTGTTGTTTTTGTGTGTGGCACACATTAGTGGCATTTCGCAATCATTCTGAGAAGTCACATTATCATGCTTCTGATGCTTGTTGCTAAGGTTTAGAATATGTTTATATAACCAAAAGTCCATTTTAAACAGTTATTTGGAGACTGTCATTATTAACTCAATCAGTGCTTAACACTAATTAGCTCTTTCAGGAAAATGCCCATGACCTTGTGATCTATTTGTGACTCTGGTCTGCTGCTTTCCAAAATCAATGGGACCCTTACCCTCACCCCTTCCCTCTACCCTTCCTTAGACCTTTAAGTACAGGAGTTGGGACGTCATGTTAAGGTTGTACTGGACATCGGTGAGGCCTCTTCTGGAATACTGTGTCCAGTCCTGGTCACCCTGTTATAAAAAGGGTATTATTAAACTGGAGAGGGGTCAGCTGCCTCAAACCACCAGTGCTATATTTCCCTCCCTGCCCCTATCAGCTTTCTGGAGAGACCATTCCCTCCGTGACACCCTCATCAGGTCCATACCCCCCACCAGCCCACACTCCATTCCTAGTACTTTTCCCTGCCACCACAGGAAGTGTAAAACCTGCCCCACACCTCCCCCCTCTCCTCCGTCCAAAGCCCCAAAGGGTCCTTCCTCATCCATCAGAAATTTACCCACACCTCTACCAATGTCATCTCCTGCATCTGTTGCACCCGGTGTGGTCTCCTCTACATCGGGGAGACAGGACACCTTCTTGCGAATCGTTTTGGAGAACATCTCTGGAACACTCACACTCACCAAACCCACCGCCCTGTGGCTGAACACTTCAACACCCCCTCCCACTCTGTCAAGGACATGCAGGTCCTGGGCCTCCTCCACCACCAAACCATTAACAGCCGAGGCCTGGAGGGGGAACGCTCATATGCAGCTTTGGGACCCTGCACCACACGGGATCGACGTGCATTTCAACAGCTCACCCATTTCCCCTCCCCCCCACATTATCCCAGTTCCAAGCCTCCAACTCGGCACCGCCCTCCTGACCTGTCCATCACACGTCCCCTCTGACCTATCACCTTCTCTCCATGGTCTAAGGCAATGGGAAATTGTCCATAGTGTTCAGGTATGTGTAAGTTAGTCAGGGAAAATGTAGAGGAATAGGTGGGGTACTCTTCGAAGGGTTGGTGTGGACTTATTGGGCCCAAATGGCCTGTTTCCACACTGTAGGGATTCTATGATTTACCAGGATGTTGTGGGAATGGAGAGTTTGCGTTATAAGGATAGGATGGGACCTTTATCACTGATGTGTAGGAGGTTTGACCTTATTTATAAGACCCATGGGAGGTATATATAAGTTGAATGGCAGGTGTCTTTTCCCTCGGGTGGGGGGGAGTTCAAGACTAGGGGACATATTTTTAAGGTGAGAGGGCAAAGATTTAAAAAGAACATGAGGGGTAACTTTTTTTCACAGGGAATGGTTCGTGTGTGGGACGAGCTGCCAAAGAAAGTGGTGGATGGGAGTTCAGTTACATTATTTAAAAAGTAAGTCCATGAATAGGAAAGGTTTGGAGGGCTATAGGCCAAACGCAAGCAGGTGGGACTTGTTCAGTTTGCAAACATGGTCGGTATGGACTGGTTGGATCGAGGGATGTTTCTGTGCTGTTTGACTCGATGAGTGTATGATTCTATGACTCCCAATTTGGCTATCGCAGCCTGAATACAGATGAGAACAAATTCAGAACAGGAGTAGACCATTCGGCCCCTCAAGCCTACTCTCTGCCATTCGATAAGAGCATGGCTGGTCTGACTGTGTCACCAGCTCCATTGCCTTGTCTAATACTGATAGCCTCCAACTTCCTGTCAGCCAAGATTCTGCCTTAAAAATGAACTCCACACCTTCAGGCCTGCTAGCTTTGGTGGCTCAGTGGTTAGCACTGCTGTCTCACAGCGCCAGGGATGTGGGTTCGATTCCAACCTCGGGCGACTGTCTGTGTGGAGTCTGCAAATTCTCCTCGTGTCTGCGTAGGTTTGCTCCAATTACTTCTCACAGTCCCAAGATGTGTAGGTTAGGGTGAATTGGCCAAGTTAAATTGCCCAAAGTGTTCAGGGATGCGGAGGGTAGGGGAAATGTAGCGTATTAGGGTGGGGGAATGGGTCTGGGTGGGATACTCTTTGGAGGGTCAGTGTGGGCTTGTTAGGCCGAATGGGATACTTTAGGGATTCTATTCTATTCTCTATCCTTTCTTTAAAAGATACTGCCTTCACCTCAAGTATCAATGGAGTAAATCTTCTCAGGAATGCCCACCCCACACACAAACACACACTTGCTCATTTAAATAAGGAGACACAGAACTCCAGACGTAACCTCACCAATGCTCTACACAGCTGTAGGACAGTGAGCTCAGTTGGTTGGTTTGCGAGGCAGGCTGGTGCCTAACAACATGGGGCTTCATTCCTGCCGGGAGGTCACCATGAGGGTCCCAGATTCTCAGCCCTGCACACCTCCCCTCTCCATGAAGTGTGGTAACCCTCAGGTTAAACCATCTCCGGCGCTCTCTTCCTGAGAACAATCCTCCTGTTCTACAGTGCAGTAAAATACCCTCGCGTACTGTGTTTCAGACTAAACACCACATCATTCATCTTCCTAAGTGTCAGGATCACAAGTAGATTTGTAATGTTTGGAAAGACTTAGTTTATACTACACAAGCGGACTGCAATAGAGGAACATAATAGGATAGAAATGGGGCCACAGAATCACAGAACTGTCATGACACAGAAGGGGACCATTCGGCCCATCGTACCTCCATTGGTTCTAATATCTGGTGCCAATCGCCGGTCTTTTTCCATGTTCCTGCACACTGTTTCTATCCATGTACTCAAGAACCTCCATCATCCGAATGACACAGGCTGGGAGTATTTTGTTTGGATAATCTGAAATTCGGATAATCGATTGCTGGATAATCAGGGTTCCTCTGTCATTATACACTTCCCTCTCGAATGCCTCAACTGGACCTTCCTGCACCACATTTCCAGTCAGTACATTCCAGACTATAATCAGAAATAGCTAGAGAAACTCAGCAGGTTTGGCTGAGAGGGAAACAGAGTTAACATTTTGGGTCCCATGACCCTTCTTCAGAACTGATTGTAGCTTGAAAGAGTGGTTGAGGGAAGGGGAGGGGAAAGGAATCATAGAGTCACAGAGGTGTACAGCATGGAAACAGACCTTTCGGTCCATGCCGACCAGATATCCCAACTCAATCCAACCCCACCTGCCAGCAACCGGCCCATATCCCTCCAAACCCTTCCTATTCATATACCCATCCAAATGCCTCTTAAATGTTGCAATTGTACCAGCCTCCACCACTTCCTCTGGCAGCTCATTCCACACACACACACACCACCCTCTGTGTGAAAAGGTTGTCCTTAGGTCTCTTTTATATCTTTCCCTCTCACTCTAAACCTATATCCTCTAGTTCTGGACTCCCCCACCCCAGGGAAAAGACTTTGCCTATTTATCCTATCCAAGCCCCTCATAATTTGTAAACCTCTATAAGGTTACCCCTCAGCCTCTGACACTCCAGGGAGTCAATGATCAGTGGAAATAGAGCCCAGATAGAGAGAGAGAGAGAGAGAGAGAGAGAAATAGTTGGGCAGACAAAGGAGTGGAACTGAGGACTGCAGATGCTGGAGATCAGAGTCAAGATTAGAGTGGTGCTGGAAAAGCACAGCAGGTCAGGCAGCATCCCAGGAACAGGAGGAGGAGGAGAAGGAGGGGGAGCAGGAGGAAGGGGGGGGAGGAGGAGGGATACTGCCAGACAAAGGAGTGAGTAAAGGTCAGCCTGGGAGAATCAAGAGCTGCTAATGGGGACCATTATTGACTGACAATGGGTTGTTCATGGTAGCAGCTCATGTGATGACAAGACCTGGTGTGTGGGGTGTTGGGGTAAGGACATGGGGGAGTTCGGTCCCTAAAAGTATTGAACTCGATATTGAGTCCTGAAGGCTGCAGGCTCCCCATGGGGAAACTGAGATGCTGTACTTCCAGCTAGTGCTGAGAACAGTGGGACACTGCAGCAAACCTGAGACAGAGATGTTTGGCCAGGGATCGAGGTGTATTGAAATGTCAAGCAACAGGAAGCCCAGGATCTTTTACATGACAGAACGAGGGTGTTCTGCAGAATGGTCTCCGAGTCTACACATTGTCTCCCCAGTGTGGAGGAGAGCGCAATGTGAGCAGCGAGTGCAGTAGATCAGATTGTGGGCAGTGCAGGGTAAAGTGCTGCTTCACCTGGAAGGTGTGTTTGGGCCCTTGGATACTGAGGGATGGGGGGAAGAGGAGGGAAATGGGCAGGTGATATACCTTTGGCGGTAGCAGGGGAAGGTGCTGTGGGGCAGTGGAGGGGTGTTGGGAGTGAAGGAAGAGTGGAGCAGGGTGTCCCAGAGGGAGGGGGTGCCTGCGGAAGGCTGACAAAGGAAGGGGAGGGGAGTATGTGTCTGGTGGTGACATCTCACTGGAGGTGGTGGAAATGGCGGCTGATGAGCCTCTGGTTGAGGAGGGGGGTGGGATGGTAGGCCCTGGAATTCCATCCTCACACCTCGTTGTCTCTCTACCCCACTCTCATCTTCTCAAACACTCCTTTGTTCACACACCACTTTAAATATTCGCTGTCTCATTCCTGTTTCTTTTCGGACCAGGAACAGCCTCTCCGTAAATCCTCTGTCCAGCCCGCTGAACGTGTGGAGCCTATTTGGAGTATTCGCTTTCTGTGTATGCTCATTCAGTCCCGGGAACCATCTGAGACTGAGTTCGGCATTAGGGTGGCTGGACTTGAAATGTTAACACTGTGAGAAATATCCAGCAGAGATCACTCTGCGTGGACAATTTAAACAATTTGTGTTTGTTCTGCCTTGTGCCATAAATCTGACCGCCATTGAGGAATTTTTCTACCTTTTTCCCTTGGATCTTCCTGTCAGACATCAACCAAGCGAACTTGCTTTGTGTCTGGCAACGTCAAAGAACATGCTGCAATGACACTTCTATCTGAATTAACTCCACCGAGGCTGGTACCCCATCATCAAGGTACCCTTTGTTTCCGCGTGCACTGTATGTGACACTGACCCAGCTCCCTCAGAGCCAGTACTCAGAATGAACCATCCCTCTGACACTCCTGTTTATACCTGTCAGGGCTCGCTGACTGGACCAGGTTAACAGCCTCAATCAGGGAACTCAGTTTCTATGAGGTCCACCTGGCTGACCCCTCGTTACACTCACTACATCCCATCCCCTCGATTAGACTAGATTCCCCTACAGTGTGGAAACAGACCCTTTGGCCCAACAAGTCCACACCGACCCTCCAAAGAGTAATCCACCCAAACCCATTTCCCTTTGACTAATGTACCTTACACTGCGGGCAATTTCCCATGGCCACTTCACCTAATCTGCACATCTTTGGAAACCGGAGCACCCGGAGGAGACCCACGCAGACACGAGAAGAATGTGCAAACTCCACACAGTCAGTTGCCCAAGGCTGGAATCGAACCCAGGTCCCTGGAGCTGTGAGGCAGCAGTGCTAACCACTGAACCACCGTGCTGCCCATGTTGTTGTCCTGGAACTTCTCCTGGGTGTTTTCGTGCGGGTCCAGTTCCTCTAACACTGACTCAAGTGGTGTGGACCAGACTGTAGCCTGTCTCCTGCACCCAGAACGTCTCGTCTGAAACACATCCTTTTCTTCAGATGGCAGCAGCGTCGAGGCTGCGTTACCCACTGTGTCCATCCCATCCTCAGAGGTTTCTTCGATACCCGGCAGGCGAGGAGAACCATTGGGTGGTGACAGCCTTGCTGGGTGTTCTCGGGGGGTGGGAAGCTGTGGGGACATTTTGCCTCGTTTACTGCTTTCATACGCTCTGTGTGTCTGTCACTGAACTTTGTATGTCACTGGACTTGAAATGGCGCTGACCTCGCCTCTTAGCCATGGAGGGCCATTCCCGTAGTTTCCACCCCAAACCCTGTCCCCTGATGTAGACTGTCTCTCTGTCTTGGTGGAGTCTTGTGTCCGGCATTGGCGTTCCTGATGCCGTTCCACCCTCCCCCTCGCCCTCAATCCAGGAAGGTCAGGTTTAACCTGGTGCAGAGTCTTCTCCCCAACAGCAACCCTGCTGGAGCTATCTCTGTGGTTGCGTGAGGGGGTTCCTATGATCAAACAGGAACCGGGACAGTTTGATATCAAGTGAAACTGTAGGCTGTGTACTTTTTTAAGAATGTGGCCTCATTCCTGATGAAGGGCTTTTGTCCGAACCGTCGATTTTCCCCAGATGCTGCCTGACCTGCTGTGCTTTTCCAGCAACACACTCATTTTGACTCTGATCTCCAGCATCTGCAGGACCCACTTCTGCCCTGTGTTTATTTTTAACCCTGCCATTAATATTTGGACTGCTCTTCCTGCCAGATCATTGGGCGATGGATGGTATGGAGCTGTCCTTGCATGCCGAATGCCAATCGACTTTCGGAAGTTCTCGAAGGCTGGTACACAATGGCCCATTGTCTGTGACCAACACCTCCAGGAGCCTGTGCCTTGGAAAAGACTCTTGCAGCTTCTCAGTCGTCATCCCTAAGTTTGCTGGCTCTAATTATTATCCTTGTTGGTCCTCTGGGCACTGACACATCAATGTGCTATGTTGGCATCCCATCCTGGCCTCCAGACAGAATTCACAGCAATATGTTCATTTTGGAAACCTCTGGATGACCTCGGTGGAGATCAGCCAGTGTTTGGAGACATGGGACAGTTGCTCTTACACCCCATGGTAAGATGCCATCCTCTGCGGTGAGCTGGTCTCACCGGGTTCAGAAATGTCTCTGTCCTGGTTGCGATGGAGCTTTTGCTACCCCTATCGCCACCAGACCGGATCTTTTTGTGCTCATAGTCTGATATTGTCAGCGGTGATTGAAAGGGTGCCCAGGAAGTTTAAACCCAGAACTGACTCTAGCAGAGGAGGCACCACCACTGGGTGTATCTGCCAACGGGAGGCAGCTCAAGGTATCTACATTGGCAACTTGCCCTCCCAGATCGTGTCCCAACTTGTAATTGGACTCACTCAAAATGAGAATCCACTGCTGAATTTGACCTGAAGAGATGGGCAGCACAGTCTTTGCGTGCCCCTAGCAGGGGTTTATGGTCCATCGCTATTACAAAGTTACATCAGGAAAAAGGTACTGGCAGAACTTTAGCACACCAAAGATGGCCGCCAAACCTTCCTTCCCTATCTGGGCACATCTTCATTCGGCATCAGCCAATGTCAGCAAGCGTATTCTGTTGAGAGTGTGGCGCTGGAAAAGCACAGCAGGGTCAGGCAGCAGGAGAGTTGCCGTTTCGGGCAAAAGCCCTTCATCAGCGTATGCTGTTGGACGGTCCGTTCTATTGGACCATCCGTGAGCCAACACGACCCCAATGCCCCTATACCATAGCTGGAGGCACTGCACGTCAACACCACATCTCGCTTGGGATTGTAGTGTGCCAACACCTTAGACAACGATAGTCGCTCCTTCATTTACCTTAAGGCTACATCTTGGCTATGAGACCATTTCTGAAAATGTGTTGCTGGTTAAAGCACAGCAGGTCAGGCAGCATCCAAGGAACAGGAAATTCGACGTTTCGGGCCAGAGCCCTTCATCAGGAAATAGGAGAGGGTGCCAGGCAGGCTCAGATAAAAGGTAGGGAGGAGGGACTTGGGGGAGGGGCGATGGAGATGTGATAGGTGGAAGGAGGTCAAGGTGAGGGTGATAGGCCGGAGTGGGGTGGGGGCGGAGAGGTCAGGAAGAGGTTTGCAGGTTAGGAGGGTGGTGCTGAGTTCAAGGGAATCGACTGAGACAAGGTGGGGGGAGAGGAAATGAGGAAACTGGAGAAATCTGAGTTCATCCCTTGTGGCTGGAGGGTTCCCAGGCGGAAGATGAGGCGCTCCTCCTCCAGCCGTCGTGTTGTTATGTTCTGCCGATGGAGGAGTCCAAGGACCTGCATGTCCTCGGTGGAGTGGGAGGGAGAGTTAAAGTGTTGAGCCACGGGGTGGTTGGGTTGGTTGGGACCATTATGAGACCATTTACAAGGCTGACCCTTTCTCAATGGCAAACATAAGAATCCAGGACGGAGGCCCAATTCTTCGTGAATTTTCCATAAAGATTCACTAACCCATGGAAAGACCTAATCTCTGGTACAGACAGGGGAGCCAAGGCACCTTTGATCACCCTTACTTTATCTAACAACGGGGGTTACCCAGTCTTGTTGACTCTGCAGCCACTTTGAGCACCTGGAACACATACTTTCCCCTCCCAATTCAAGCACAGTGTCTAAGTTCTCTAAATGCTTTTTGTTGGTCTTATCTGTTATTAGCACATCCTCGAGATAAATAGTGACCTTGGGTAGACCTTGTAAAAGATTCTCCATCGTCAGCTGAAACATTGCACAGACTCAGAATACCCCACATGACAATCTCGTACATTGGTACAAACCCTTATGGGTATTGATTGGAGCAGATTTCTGGGGATCCTCATCTGACCACAATGACAGGTACACAAGGGTCATCTCCAGCTTTGTGAAGGACAGCCCCCTTCCAGCTTTGCGTATAAATCCTCTGTGAGGGATTGGGTATTTATCCTGCTGTGAAAAGTAGTTTACTCTGTGTTTAAAACCCCCACAAAGGTGAGCCGACCTGTTGGCCTTCACAATCAGTGTGACTGGTGCTGCCCATTCCCCAGCCTGGACGGGTTTGATCATTCCTCTGCTTTCCAACCTTTTGACCTCTGCCTCGATTTTTACCCAGAATGCAAATGGCAGTGGGCAGGCCTTGCGGAATCCATCGACATGCAAGGGGGCCTTGGCTCCTTCGGTCGTCCCTAGACCTTCCTGAAAATACTTTTTAGTACTTAGGACTTCACTCAGCCAGCCATTTTCTAATCCAAAATTGTTGAGCCAATCAAAGGTTGGACACAGGGAATTTGTTTCCGTCAGGTGGGGAGACCCGTGGGCACAGAATTAGAGGGAGTCGATTTAGAACAGAAATAAGGAGACATTTCTTCAGCCGGAGAGTGGTGGGCCTGTGGAATTCACTGCCACAGAGGGCAGTGGAGGCCAGGATAGAACATAGAACATAGAAAAGGACAGCACAGAACCTAATCTACGTACCCCCTATTCACTGTTATCTATGTACATGTCCAGCAGTCGCTTAAATGTCCCTAATGACTCCGCTTCCACCACCTCAACTGGCAACGCATTCCATTCATTCACAACTCTCTGCATAAAGAACCTAACTCTGATGTCTCCTCTATACCTTCCTCCTAGTATCTTCAAACAATGACCCCTCATGCCAGTCAATCCTGCCCTGGGGAAAAGTCTCTGGCTATTGACTCTATCTATTCTTCTCATTATCTTATATCCCTCAATCAGGTCACCTCTCTTTCTCCTTCTCTCCAGAGAGAATATTCTGAGCTTATTCAACCTGTCTTCATAAGGCAAGCCTCCAGTCCAGGCAGCATCCTGGTAAACCTTCTTTGCACCTCTCCAAAGCCTCTGTATCTTTCCTATAGTAGGGCGATCAGAACTGGACACAATATTCCAAGTGTGGTCTCACCAGGAACTTGTAGAGCTGCAGCAAAACCTCATGGCTCTTAAACTCAATCCCCCTGTTAATGAAAGCCAAAACACCATATGCTTCTTTAACAACCCTATTCACGTGGGAGGCAACTTTGAGGGATCTATGCACTTGCACACCCAGATCCCTCTGTTCCTCCACACTGCCAAGAATCCTGTCTTTAATTCTATATTCAACGTTCAAGTTTGATCTTCCAAAATTCAGGTTGAACTCCATCTGCCATTTCTCAGCCCAGCTCTGCAACCTGTCTATGTCGCGCTGCAGCCTGCAGTAACCCTTGATACTATCAACGACACCTCCAACCTTTGTGTCATCGTCAAATTTACTAACCCGCCCCTCAACCTCCTCAACCAAGTCATTTATAAAAACTACAAAGAGCAGAGGCCCAAGAACAGAGCCCTGTGGAACACCACTCACCACTGACTTCCAGGCAGAATACTTACCATCTACAACCACTCTCTGCCTTCTGTCAGCCAACCTATTCTGAATCCAGATAGCCAAATCTCTTTGTATCCCATACTTCCTGACTTTATGAATGAGCCTATCATGGGGAACCCTATTAAATGTCTTGTTGAAGTCCATATACACCACATCCACTGCTTGACCTTCGTTGACCTGTCTTGTCACCTTCTCAAAGAACTCAATAAGATTTGTGAAGCATGACCTGCCCCTCACAAAGCCATGCTGACTGCCTTTAATCACACTATGCTTTGCCAAATAGTCATAAATCCTATCCCTCAGAATTCTTTCCAAAACTTTGCTGACCACAGACGTAAGACTGTGATTGCCAGGGATTTGCCTATTACCCTTCTTGAAAAGAGGAACAACATTTGCCTCCTTCCAATCCTCTGGTATGACTCCCGTGGAGAGTGAGGAGGCAAATATCCTCGTCAGCGGCTTAGCAACCTCCTTTATCACTTCCCGGAGCAGCCTAGGGTAACTCTGGTCTGGCCCTGGGGACTTAGCAATCTTAATGTTTTCCAAAATTTCTAGTACATCATTTTCATCAATTTTGATCTGGTCAAGACCGTATCCCACTCCTCTAAGTTTTCATTTACAACAAGTTCCTTTTCCTTGGTGAAAACTGAAGCAAAAAACTCATTTACGGCTTCCCCTATCTGCTCAGACTCCACACACAAGTTCCCTCCACTATCCCTGACCAACCCTACCTTCTCCCTGATCATTCTCTTATTCCTCACGTAAGAGTAAAATGCCTTTGGGGTTCTCCCTAATCCTTCCTGCCAAGCCTTTATCGTGCCCCCTCCTGGCTCTCCTCAGTCCATTTCTGAGCTCCTTTCTAGCAAGCCTGTAATCCTCTAAAGCTGTGCTAGATCCTTGCTTCCTCCACCTTACATAAGCTGCCTTCTTCCTTTTGACGAGAATTTCCTCTGTTCTCGTCATCCAAGGTTCCTTAATCTTACCACTTCTTACCTGTCTCAGAGGAACAAATTTGTGTATTACTCACAACAACTGCTCCTTAAACAGTCTCCACATGTCTGCTGTGCCCTTTCTGTGGAACAATTGCTCCCAGTCTGTATTTCCCAACTCCTGTCTGACAGCGTCAAAATTTCCTTTTCCCCAATTAAATATCTTCCCTCAGTAACTGCTCCTTTCCCTCTCCAAATGTGGTAAATGTGAGGCAGTTGTGATCACTTTCACCAAAGTGTTCTCCCACCGTGAGATCTGACACCTGTCCTGGCTCGTTGCCAAGCACCAAATCCAAAAATGGCCTCTCCCCTTGTCGGTCTGATATTAAATGTCTTCAAGGCTGAGATTGATAAATTCTTGATCTTGCAAGGAATTAAGGGATACGGGGAGAGCACGGGTAAGTGGAGTTGAAATACCCATCAGCCATGATTAAATGATGGAGTGGACTTGATGGGCCGAATGGTTTAACTTCCGCTCCTATGTCGTATGGTCTTCTGGTTTTAAGTTGAACCTTTCTCAGCTAATTTCGCTACATCAGGCTTGGATCCAAACCTTTTACTACGATCTTTGGTAACTGCATCAGTTGCTTTATGTAAGAGAACCAAAGTTGTCCCTTTAATCTGTAAAGGTTTCCCAGTGCAGGTTCTCAGACGAGCTGAGATCTTGCACAAACTTAAGGGTTGGAATCCAGCGTGAATTTTGTAAAAAACTGACCTTGGGATCACTGAAACAACTGAGCCAGTATCAACCTCCATTAGAACCGGGTGACCATTTAACCAAGTTAAAAATCTCACAACACCAGGTTATAGCCCAAAAGATTCATTTGAAGGCACGAGCTTTCGAAGCGCTGCTCCTTCATCAGATGACAGCCACCTCCGAAAGCTAGTGCTTCCAATTAAACCTGTTGGACTATAACCTGGTGTTGTGTGATTTTTAACTTTATACACCCCAGTCCAACACTGGCACCTTCAAATCATGACGACCATTTAACCAGACATTTGTTTTGATTAGTTCTGATCTGGATGTTGCTGAGTATTTTAACTGTTCCAAACCAGGTGGTAGTTGGACTTTCCAGTGTGTTCGTTCTCCTAGACTGAGTCCTCGTACTCAATTCAGGCCCAGAGCTGTGTCAAGTCTGCTTACTGGCAGCAACTACAACAATAGCTTGCTGGCTGGGATCCTCAAGAAAACTGTACCTGTTTGGCTCAGGCTTGGTTTTGTTTTGGGGGTTTTGCTGGGGGCTGACAGATAGTCCCTCTGCTGAGTGAGGCTATGCAATTGCTTACACTCAGGTGGTCTACTTCTAGCTCTGTGGTGAGGGTGTCCACTTCCATTGGAATACACTCTAACTCATATGCTCCACTTGCTGTACTTTCCAATGACAAAGCCAGGTGGACTGCCTGTTTGAAGTTCCACTGAGCTTCAGCTAATAGCCGCTTCTGCCGGGTTCCATCCCACACACCAACCGGTCTCTCAGCATCTCATTAAGGGTTGAACCAAAGTCACACGCCTCTGCCAGTCGTCTTAACTTTGTCAAAACTCCCCTCAATCTGGAATGGCCGAGTAAAACCAATAGTGTCTCAGAATTGCAGGAGGCTCGGTGTCGTAATATTCCTTAACTACATCAGTCAACTCCTGAAAGGTTTTAGTATCTGGTGCCTCAGGGAAAGTTAGGTTTCTAATAACCAAAAAAGCTACAGGTCCGCAAGCTGTCAAGAAAATTACTCATCTGCCCCATTTGCCCAGAAAAAGTAACACATCCTTTACACACACTGGGCCCGGTCTTCGATGGCAAGATCAAACAGGCCAAGCTTCCCAGATAACAGCATAATGCCTGAAATGTTTACCCCAACTCAAAGACAACCATTGTGAGTGAGTATCTTCAGGGACATGGTTCTCTTTTGTCACCGCTGAAATAACTCCGCAGAGGCCGGTGTCCCCTCACCACATCAGCCTTTACTTACACATAACACAATACATGATGCTGAGCCAGCTAGCTCCATTCTAGAATGAGCAGAACCCCTTGAGAAACCTGTCTATCTCTACCAGCCAGAGCTCTCTGATTGGACTATGTAACAGCCCCAATCAGGGTACTCATAGTCCTTGAGTTCCACCTAGCTGACCTTCTTCCAATCACTACACCACCCTCTCAGTAAAGAACATATCTCCTCAGCCTTCTGCTTGGCTTTCAGTCTCCTACATTAAATCCATGACCTCTCATTTTTGACTCATCGATTAATGGAAGAAGTGCCTTCCATTCCACTCTATCTATGATCCTCCTTATCTAAGACACCCCTATCAGGTCCCCCCTCAACCTTCGCTAGTCCAAAGAAAGCAACCTCAGCCTTTTCCATCTCTCTCAGAGCATCCTATCCACACACTCTCGTGCTAATACACCCTTCCTATAATATGGGGAACAGAACTGCACGCAGCACTCCAATTGTAGTCTGACTAGCTCTCTACACAGTTCTAGCACAACCGCAAGTATCCCAATGCCTTCCTAGCCACCTTATCTACCTGTCTTGCTACCTTCAGGATCTACGGAGATGCACACCAAGGGACCAGGTTCTAGTATTGCCTTGTTCGCCCTCCCTAGATGCATTACCACTCCCTTTTCCAGGTTGAATTCCATTTGCCGTTACTCTGCCCAACTGACCAGTCCATTGACACCCTCTTGACCTTTGCTGCTAAGCTATTTATTATTGTCCATGTTATCAATTGTTGTGCCATCCAAAAGCATATTGACCTTACCTCCACCTTTAAGTCTGAATGATTAATGTACACTACAAACAGTGAGCCCTGTGGGACCCTACAAGGAACAGAATCTCTGTCAGGGAAATGTCCCTCTGCTTTCTGTCTCTCCATTGTTAGACTCAGTGTGGCATTCTATCTTGTATCCCATGGGCTCTTATTTTATTGGTCAGCCAGTAGTGAGGGACCTTAGCAAAAGCCTTGTTAATGTCCACGCAGACCTCATCAACATACCTCTTTGCCTCCTCAAATGATTTGTTCAAACATGACAAACATGACTGTAATGTTATGTTACGGTTGTATAAGTCGTCAGGGAGGCCGCACGTGGAGTATTGTGTACAGTTTTGGTCATCGTGTAAAGGAAAGGCTTAGGTAAACTGGGAAGAGAGCGAAGAAGATTTATGAAGATGTTGCTAGGTTGTTTCTAGGATGCGTAGGCTTGAGTTATAGGGAGAGGTTGGCCAGGATAGGAGAACGAGGGGAGATCTTATTGACGTGTATGAGGGGCATAGATTGGATGAATGCATATAGTCTTTTTCCAGGGGAATTGAAAACACGAGGGCATAGGTTTAGGATGAGAGGGGAAAGGTTTAGGAAGGACCTGAGGGGCAACTTCTTCATACAGAGAGGGTGCGGGCATGGAGCGGGCTACCAGAGAAAGTGGTTCAGGCAGGTACAACAGCAACATTTAAACAAAAACATTTGGATAGTGTTGGGATCCATTATTAAGGTTAGGCAGTGTAAGAAACTTTATTGTTAGGTGGTGCTCACGTAAGGTAGTATTAGCAAGTCTGAAAATTGTTAATATAATATGAAATTGGAAATATAAACCAGCTTATATTTTGAATCAGATCCAGTGTTTCTCTCCTCCAAACGAACACGGGGACGGTAGCCCGTCCTAACAATAGGTACATGGATGGGAAGAGTTTAGAGGGATATGGACCAAATGTGAGCAGTTGGAACAAGCTAAGTGGCCACCGTGGTCAGCATAGGCCAGTTTGGGCTGAAGGCCCTGTTTCTGTGCTGTATTATTTTATGACTCTATGATTCTATAACCTTCCCTTAACAAATCCGTATTGATGATCCCTGAAAAATATTAGTCGCCCGACTGTAGATGTATTCTGTCACTGAGGATTCCTTCAAGTAACTCCTCCAACACTGAGGGTAGACTCATTGGCCTGTAATTTTTAGCTTCATCTCCTCCTTCCCTATCTCAATAATGGGAGATTTCATCCATCCTATGGGATCGCAGCTGCAGCCAGAGAAGATTTGAAAATTACTGCCAGGGCTCTTATATCTCTTGCCTTATCTCCTCCAACAGCTTGGGATATAGTGCATCAAAACCTGCAGAATTTTCCACTTTTAAGTGGGGGATATGTTGACCTATGAGGTGTTTGGAGTCAATGTTGAGGATTCCTAGAGGAACTTCCACCCGACTGTATCCCAAAGTGTCGCCCGGTCTGCTGGGTCTATCTTGTGGGCGGCACGGTGGCTCAGTGCTTAGCACTGCTGCCTCACAGCACCAGGGACCTGGATTTTATTCCAGCCTCAGGCAACTCTCTGTGTGGAGTTTGCACATTCTTCCCGTGTCTGTGTGGGTTTCCTCTGGGTGCTCCGGTTTCCTCCCATGGTCCAAAGATGTGCAGGTTAGGTGGTTTGGCCATGCTAAATTGCCTATTGTATTAGGTACATTCATCAGGGGTAAATAATAAGGTGAGGGAATGAATATTGGTGGGTTGCTCCTTGGGGGGGTTGGTGTGGAATTGTCGGGCCGAAGGGCCTGTTTCCACACTGAAGAGTATCTAATCTAATCTAATCCTGCCACTGGGACAGGACATATCCAGGAATGGGGAGGGTGGTGTCTGGGACATTGTCTGTAAGGTATGATCCTGTGAGTATAACTATATCAGGCTGTTGTTTGACCAGTCTGTCAGACAGCTCTCCCAATGTTGGCCCTAACCCCCAGATGTTAGTGAGGAGGACTCCGTAGGGTCGACAGGGCTGTTCCTGCCATTGTCTTTTCCAGTGCCAGGGTTGATGGTAGGTGATCCGTCCAGTTTTATTTCTTTGTTGAGACTTTGTAGCGATCGGAATGACTGAGTGGCTTGCTAGGCCATTTCAGAGGGCAGTTGAGAGTTCACCACATTGCTGTGTGTCTGGAGTCACGCGTGAAACTGACACCTGTACCCCACAGCCCCAACCCAAATAAAAACAAAAACACTACCCAGACAGATCACTGAACTTACATTCCATTCATAACATTTCAAACTGAAAGCCACCTGTCAACAATGGTGATGGCAAACCTGTCATCAATTGTTGGAAAATCCCATCTGGTTCACTCATGTCCTTTAAGGAAGGAAACTGGCATCTTTACCTGGTCTGGCCTACATGTGAGCCCAGATTCACATGAATGTGGGTGACACTCAACTGCCCTCTAAAACCAGTTCATGGGTGATTAGGGATGGGCAATCAGTGCCATTCTCTCCAAGTCTGGACCCTCTTGCCAGCCAGTTAGGGGAAAGCACAAGACCAGGTGAGATGATGTGATCGCTCTTTCTGTACAGGGCGATGGGCTGAATGAGCCCCTCCTGCACTGACAGCTTTTATAACATTGATCTGCCCTAAAAGGCACATTTCAAGGCATCTGATGTTTGAGAGTTTGCAGAGACAGGGGGATTAGCAGGTTTTAGGGGTCTAGTTTCAGTTGGAGGTTTTGATATTAAAGGAAAGTTGTGAGACATTGAGGCATGTTCAATAAATTGGAGACATGTACCTGACTCACTTTCAGATAACCTTGTGAAGGCATCCAGAAAGACTGACATTAAAATGAGTTGCTGTGCATTATTAGCTCCTGAACATGACGTAGATGCTCTGCATTGCAGCTGTGTTTGGTCAGGATGGAAACTGGTTGAAAATGTGTTGCTGGTTAAAGCACAGCAGGTTAGGCAGCATCCAAGGAACAGGAAATTCGACGTTTCGGGCATAAGCCCTTCATCAGGAATCATTAGGCAGCATCCAAGGAATAGGAAATTCGACGTTTCGGGCATAAGCCCTTACCAGCAACACATTTTCAACTGTGATCTCCAGCATCTGCAGACCTCATTTTTTACCAGGATGGAAACTGGCATGTTTTGATTAATTTCACTTTAATCTTCAATTCACATGCATGTATGTTTATGCGCGTACTTATACATTTGCATATGTCTGTCTGCATGAGAATGTTTGTGTTATTCTGCATGTGTTTGTATGTGTACCTGCATGTGTTCGTATGTGTTTGTATGTGCGTCTGCAAGTATGTTTGCATCGAAGCTGGGTGGCAGGGTGAAATGTGAGGAGGATGTTAGGAGATTGCAGGGTGACCTGGACAGGTTAGGTGAGTGGTCGGATGCATGGCAGATGCAGTTTAATGTGGATAAATGTATGGTTATCCACTTTGGTGGCAAGAACAGGAAGGCAGATTACTATCTAAATGGAATTAATTTAGGTAAAGGGGCAGGACAGAGAGATCTGGGTGTTCTTGTACACCAGTCAATGAAGGTAAGCAGGTAGTGAAGAAGGCTAATAGCGTGCTGGCCTTCATAACAAGAGGGATTGAGTATAGAAGCAAAGAGGTTCTCCTGCAGCTGTACAGGGCCCTGGTGAGACCACACCTGGAGTACTGTGTGCAGTTCTGGTCTCCAAATTTGAGGAAAGACATTCTGGCTATTGAGGGAGTGCAGCATAGGTTAACGAGGTCAATTCCTGGAATGGCGGGACTACCTTACACTGAAAAACTGGAGTGACTGGGCTTCTATACCCTTGAGTTTAGAAGACTGAGAGGGGATATGATTGAGACGTATAAGATTATTGAAGAATTGGACACTCTGGAGGCAGGAAACATGTTTCTGCTGATGGGTGAGTGCTGAACCAGAGGACACAGCTTAAAAATACAGGGTAGACCATTTAGGACAGAGATGAGGAGAAACGTCTTCACCCAGAGAGTGGTGGGTGTGTGGAATGCTCTGCCCCAGAAGGCAGTGGAGGCCCAGTCTCTGGATTCATTTAAGAAAGAGTTGGATAGAACTCTCAAGGATAGTGGAATCAAGGGTTATGGAGATAAGGCAGGAACAGGATACTGATTAAGGATGATCAGCCATGATCATATTGAATGATGGTGCCGGCCCGAAGGGCAGAATGGCCTACTCCTGCACCTATTGTCCATTGCCTATTGTCTGTTTATCTGTTGTGTGTCTGCACATGTGTATCTTCATATGTATGTGTCTGCATGTGTGTCCTTGTGAGCCTGCATGTGCAGGTTTGCATGTCTGCACACGTGTGCTTGCATGTCTGCATAGAGTCATAGAGCTGTAAAGCACGGAAACAGACCCCTTCGGTCCAACTCATCCATGCCGACCAGATATCTTATCCTAATTTAGTCCCGTTTGCCAGCACTTACCCCATATCCCTCCAAACCCTTCCTATTCATATACTCATCCAGATGCCTTTTAAATACTGTAATTGTACCAGCCTCCGCCACATCCTCTGGCAGTTCATTCCATACATGTACCATCCTCTGCCTGAAAACATTGCCCTTAGGTCTCTTTTATATCTTTCCCTCTCACGCTAAACCTATGCCCTCTAGTTCTGGACTCCCCCAATCCAGGGAAAAGACCTTGTCTATTTATCCTATCCATGCCCCTCATGATTTTATAAACCTCTATAAGGTCATCCCTCAGCCTCCGATGCTCCAGGGAAAACAGCCCCAGCCTGTTCAGCCTCTCCCTATAGCTCAAACCCTCCAACCTTGGCAACTTCCTTGTAAATCTTTTCTGAATCCTTTCAAATTTCACAACAACCTTCCTATAGCAGGAAAACCAGAAATACACATAGTATTCCAAAAGTGTGGGCTAACACCTAACCAATGTGTGGGCGTGTGTGTGTGTGTGTGTGTGTGTGTGTGTGTGTGTGTGTGTGTGTGTGTGTGTGTGTGTGTGTCTGCATGTGCCTGTCTGTGTGTGTTAGTGTGCATGTCTCTGTGTGTATGTGTCTGCTTGCATGTATGTCTGCATGTGCCCCTGTGTTTGCAGTAGCATATGTCTCTCTGTGTGAGTTTGTATGTTTGTATGCTTCTGTGTGTGTGTGTGTGTGAGTGTGTGTGTGTGTGTGTGTTTTTGTGTTAATATGCATGTCTGTGTGTGTTTGTGTGTTAGAGTAAGTGTCCGTGTGTGTCTATGTGTTAGTGTGAGTGTCCGTGTGTTAATGTGCATATCTGTGTGTGTGTGTGTGTGTGTGTCTGTGTGTGTTTGTGAGTTACTGTGAGTGTCCGTGTGTGTTTGTGTGTTAATGTGCATATCTGTGTGTGTGTGTGTGTCTGTGTGTGTGTCTGTGTATGTTTGTGAGTTAGCGTGAGTGTCCGTGTGTGTTTGTGTGTTAATGTGCATATCTGTGTGTGTGTGTGTGTGTCTGTGTGTGTTTGTGAGTTAGCGTGAGTGTCCGTGTGTGTTTGTGTGTTAATGTGCATATCTGTGTGTGTGTGTGTGTGTGTGTGTGTGTCTGTGTGTGTCTGTGTGTGTTTGTGAGTTAGTGTGAGTGTCTGTGTGTGTTTGTGTGAGTGTGTGTCTGTGTGTTAATGCGCATATCTATGTATGTCTGTGAGTTAGTGTGAGTGCCTGTGTGTGTGTGTTAGTGTGAGTGTCTGTGTGTGTTTGTGAGTTAGCGTGAGTGTCCGTGTGTGTTTGTGTGTTAGTGTGAGTGTCCGTGTGTGTTTGTGTGCATGTCTTTGCACGTTGTGTGTCTGTGGGTTTGCATGCATTGCTATCTGTACAGCGGCCGTCGTGAAGGGGAGTTAGTTTAGTTGTGAATTTAGTTATGTGAAGTTGGTGTTATCCATGACTCAGTAACAGCATCACATTAAAAATACAGTGTTGGTTATGAGTCATTTTCAGGTGACCTGAGATGAAATGTTCTGTAAATTAACATTCTTTCCTTATAGTTAAGATTAGAATATTTAAACCTTCTCAATGTACACTCAAAGAGGTCACCCTTTGGCATTTTGAGTTTGCTTCCTCTCTGATCGCCTTCTTTGGTATAAAACTGTAAGCCTCTCTGAGGACAGAAACTCTTTCATCCATATCCAAATAGCAGTCAATGTTTTATTGCGCTCTTAATTCAAATGATATTTTAACTTCTCAGACCTCAAACAAATCCCTTAAAACTCAGCCAGCTCTTCCAGTAAATGGTAAATCGAATCATTGGGATTCATATCAACTGATATGACAGTGATCAGATAAATGGGACTTGGAACCCTTTGAGGAATTCACACCGAAGTGTTGACAGGGCATAGCTCATTCGGAGCTGAGTACCAACTCCAGGCTGAGGTGCTGATCCACTGCTGAAAGGACACTGAAGGTGTGTGACTTGTTAGTGTTGCTCCTCAGTGTGTGAAACGAATTGGGTTGAGGCCGTATCACAGAATCGTCCACGACGGAAGAGTTCCTTCAGCCCACCCAGGCTGTACTGAGAAAGATTCTCTACGACCCACACCACTCCCACTTTGCAAAGTCTTGAACATTGCAACACCTCAAATAGGACATAGGACAGTACAGCACAGAACAGGCCCTTCAGCCCACCATGTTGTGCCGACCACTGATCCTCATGTATGCACCCTCAAATTTCTGTGACCGTATGCATGTCCAGGAGTCTCTTAAATGTCCCCAATGACCTCGCTTCCACAAATGGCAACGCATTCCATGCTCTCTCAACTCTCTGTGTAAAGAACCCGCCTCTGACATCCCCTCTATACTTTCCTCCAACCAGCTTAAAACTATGACCCCTCGTGTTAGTCATTTCTGCCCTGGGAAATAGTCTCTGGCTATCGACTCTATCTATGTCTCTCATTATCTTGTATACCTCAATTAGGTCCCCTCTCCTCCTCCTTTTCTCCAATGAAAAAAGTCCGAGCTCAGTCACCCTCTCCTCATAAGATAAGCCCTCCAGTCCAGGCAGCATCCTCCTCTGAACCCTCTCCAAAGCATCCGCACCTTTCCTATAATAGGGTGACCAGAACTGGACGTAGTATTCCAAGTGCGGTCTAACCAAAGTTTTATAGAGCTGCAACAAGATCTCACGACTCCTAAACTCGATACCCCTAATAATGAAAGCCAAAACACCATATGCTTTCTTAACAACCCTGTCCACCTGATGAAGGGCTTATGCCCGAAACATCGAATTTCCTATTCCTTGGATGCTGCCTAACCTGCTGTGCTTTAACCAGCAACACATTTTCAACTGTCCACCTGGGTGGCCATTTTAAGGGATCTATGTACCTGCACACCAAGATCCCTCCGTTCCTCAACACTACCAAGAATCCTATCCTTAATCCTGTACTCAGCTTTCAAATTCGACCTTCCAAATGCATCACTTTGCATTTATCCAGGTTGAACTCCATCTGCCACCTCTCAGCCCATCTCTGCATCCTGTCAATGTCCCGCTGCAGCCTACAACAGCCATCTATACTGTCAACGACACCTCCGACCTTTGTGTCATCTGCAAACTTGCTAACCCATCCTTCAATCCCCTCATCCAAGTCATTAATAAAAATTACAAACAGTAGAGGCTCAAGAACAGAGCCCTTTGGAACACCACTCACCACAGACTTCCAGGCAGAATATTTTCCTTCTACTCCCACTCGCTGTCTTCTGTTGGCCAGCCAATTCTGTATCCAGACAGCTATGTTCCCCTGAATCCCATTCCTCCTGACCTTCTGAATGAGCCTACCATGGGGAACCTTATCAAATGCCTTGCTGAAGTCCATATACACCACATCCACAGCTCGACCGTCATCAACATTTCTAGTCACATCCTCAAAGAACTCGATAAGGTTTGTGAGGCATGACCTGCCCCTCACAAAGCCGTGTTGACTGCATTTAATCAAGCCATGCTCTTCCAGATGGTCATAAATCCTGTCCCTCAGAATCCTTTCTAACACCTTGCAGACGACAGACATGAGACTGACTGGTCTGTAATTGCCAGGGATTTCCCTATACAGAATACAGCGTTACACCACAGAGAGCAACAAGATTTTGTTATGAAAAATAATTAGTTATTGGAAGAAATTTGAACAGGGTTGGGCGGGTGGTCATGGTGGCTCAGCTGTTAACACTGCTGCCTCACAGCAGTTGAGGGGGGGATCCCGGGTTCGATTCCAGCCACTGTCTGTGTGGCGTTTGCATGTTCTCCCTGTGTCTGTGCAGGTTTCCTCCCACAGTCCAAAGCTGTGCGGGTTACGGTAAATGGGCCATGTGAAATTGCCCCGTACTGTCCAGGGATGTGCAGATTGGGTTGATTGGCCATAGGGAAGATGGCATTACAGGGTGGGATGCTCTTCAGAAGGTTGGTGTGGACTCAATGGACTGAATGGTCTGCTTCCACGCTGTACGGGTTCTATGACTACTTGCAGTGTGTACTTAAAACCATAAGACCATAAGACTATAAGACATAGGAGTGGAAGTAAGGCCATTTGGCCTATCGAGTCCACTCCGCCATTCAATCATGGCTGATGGGTATTTCAACTCCACTTACCCGCATTCTCCCCATAGCCCTTAATTTCATGCCCACATGCCAACCTTCACAGATTTCTGGTGCACACTTTGGGGCCACATGGACTTTGCCCTTTATTCGGAGCTGGATTCCCTGAATTATCCCCGTTGATTGGAACCGAAACTGCAAGGTCAGCTTGAGCTGTGGTCTTAAACTCAACTCGGAATGCCTGGGATAGCTCAGCGGCATCAACACTAAACACGTTCCGAAATTCAGCAGAAGTGGGGAATGTTTGGGACGAGCAGCTCCCGATCACAAGGAATAGAAGGGGTGAAGAGAACTGACCACATTGAAGGAGAAGCTGAAATAAAAAATACCCAGGAAGGAGACCGGAATAAAGGATTCGTTTTATGGTCAGAGTGAGAGGTATAGAGATGGGAAGAGGGATACACTGAAGCAAGCATTGACCTGTTGGGCCGAATAGTCTACATGACTACTGTGATGACCATGAATCCGTTGCCAATTGTTGGGAAAATCCCGTCAGGTTCACTAAGTCCTTTAGGGAAGAAATCTGCCATCCTTACCTGGTCTGGCCTACATGTGACTCCAGACCCACAGCAATGGGGTTGACTCTCAACTGCCCTCTGGGCAATTTGGGATGGGTAATAAACGCTGGCCTAGCCAGTGATATCCTCAGGCTGTGAATGAATACAAAAAAATTGAATATAAAAAAACTAGAGGGTATCCAGACTGATTCCTGATGAAGAGTTTTTGCCCAGCACGTCAATTCTCCTGCTCCTCGGACGCCGCCTGACCTATTGGGCTTTTCTAGCAACACATTCTCAGCTCCAATCCCCAGCATCTGCAGTCCTCACTTTCACCCGATTCCTGGGATGGCAAGGCTAACGTGTGAAGAGAGATCGGATCGATTAGGATTGCATCCAACAGTGTTCAGAAGAAGGAGGAGAATCTCATCAAAAACTGATAAAATCCAAACAAAGTGAAGGTAGGAAGGATGTTGCTAATGTGCGGGGGGAGTTGGGGTGGGGTGGGGTGGGGAGGCGTGTCCTGAACCAGAGCTAACACAGTTTAAGGATACAGGGTAGGCCATTTAGGACTGAGCTGTCTTCACCCAGAGAGTGGGGATCCCGTGCCACAGAAAGCGCTTGAGACAAAACGTCAAATGTTTTCAAAAGGGTGTTAGATTTTGTCCTTCAGGCTAATGGGGCCAAAGAGAATGGGGAGAGAGCAGGAATGGGATACTGAGTTGGAATGCAGGAACAGGCTCAAAGGGCTGAATGGCCTACTGTTGCTCCTATTTCTGTTAGAATCCATGCAGTGTGGAAACAGGCCCTTCAGCCCAACAAGTCCACACCGGCCTGCCAAAGAGTATCCCATCCAGACCCATTCCCCTCCATTTACGCATGCCTGATGCATCTAACCTACACATCTCTGAACACGATGGGCAATTTAGCATGGCCAACTCACCTGGCCTGCATATCGGAGGAAATCGGAGGAAATCGGAGCACCCAGAGGAAACCCACGCAGACACGGGGAGAATGTGCAAACTCCACACAGACAGTCACCCAAGGCTGGAATCGAACCCCGGTCCCTGGTGTTGGGAGGCAGCAGTGCTAACCACTGAGCCACCGTGCTGACCCTATTTGTGCCATTTCTATGGTTATGTTCTGGTGTATTCTTTGATCTGCACGAACGACAGAAGGAAAGGATCAAAAGTCAGGAAGTTGGTGATGGCTGTTGGGTGTCAAGCCCCTGCCCTGGATTCACACCCTGACCCGTCTTTCCCCAATGCTGTTGGAAAGCCCCCTCATAGAATCATACAAACCCTTCGAACCAACCAGTCTACATAATCCCAAACTAAGCTGGTCCCAACTGCCTGCTCCTGGCCCATATTCCTCTAAACCTTTCCTATTGATGTGCTTATCCAAATGTCTTTTAAATGTTGTAACTTCCTCTGGATAGTCATTCCACATGCGAACCACTGTCTGTGTAAAACAAAATTTCCCCTCATGTCATTTTAAAATCTTTCTCCACTCACCTTAAAAATATGCCCCCTCATCTTGAAATCCCCCACCCCAGGGAAAAGACACCTGCCATTCACCTTATCTACATCCCTCATGATTTTATAAATGTTTCTAAGCCCCCTTATCGAATCATACAAACCCTTCGAACCAACCAGTCTACATAATCCCAAACTAAGCTGGTCCCAACTGCCTGCTCCTGGCTCATATTCTAACGTCACCTCTCAATCTCTTAGCTTCAGTGAAAAAGGTCCCAGCCTCTCCCCATAACTCAAACCTTTCATTCTCAACAACTTCCTGGTAAGTCTGTTCTGAACCCTCTCCAGTTTAATAATATCCTTCCTATAACAGGGTGACCAGAACTGGACACAGTATTCCAGAAGAGACCTCAGCAATGTCCAGTACAACCTCAACATGACGGCCCAACTCCTATACTCAAATCCAATCAAAGTTCCTCGTGCCAGAGATTCTGTCACCCTCACCGACTGGTATGATCACCTACTTCAGCCATTGATTCATAACAGCATGGCAGGAGTCCATTTGGCCCATCAAATCTATGTTGGTCGTTTGCGCAACGATTGACTCAGTCCCAGTGTGCAGTGTAGCCCTTCCATTCCCCCAAGTTGCTGGATCAACTTCTTTTGGAAATTATAATGACACCACTCTCACACGCAGGGAGTGCTGCCCTCCATGTTAAGGATCTTCCTCCTCATATCCTCTTCCCCCTCCTTGCCTCAAACCTTTAGATCTGTGTCCCTTCATCCTTGTACAATCAGCTTCCTGACAGCCACTCCGGTAACTGGCTAGCGTCACAATCACTACAAAAACCACTTACTTTATGGAACAAAGTTATGTTTAGATTACAATTCACTGGCAAACACGTACTATATCAACAACATATGACAGGCATTCAGCTAAGCAGGATCACTCAGCACCTCCTTAACGTGGAATTCGATGTGGCAACTGTATGTTTGAGGTGTGTCCCTCGTAGGGAACTTTATCCAGGGTTAAGGAAGTGTATTAGCCTGCCCAGACATTCACCTTAATTGGAAATCCTCATCCAGCAGTGTTAAAAGGTCGTTCGCAGATGACGCAAGATTGAGGTGGAGCTAGGGACAGTTCTGGCCAGTCAACAGTGAGGAAGGGCTGCTACAAATGAGGCCATGAGAAATAGGAACAGGTGTAGGCCATTCGGTCCCTCGAGCCTGCTCCACTATTCAATAGCATCATGGTGGTCCAACCTTTCTCCCCAGGTTCAGGGCACTTATTAAACAGGAGGAAGGTAAGAGCCACGGGGGTTGAAGGTACAGCCAGTATTTGTTGTCCATCCCTATTTCGCCCTTGAAGTGGGAAGCTTGCTCGGGCCATTTCAAAGGGCAGTTAGGGTCAGATGGAGAGGAATTTGTTAAGTGTGTACAAGACAATTTTCTGATTCAGTGTGTGGATGTACCGACTAGAGAAGGTGCAAAATTTGACCTACTCTTGGGAAATAAGGCAGGGTAGGTGACTGAGGTGTCAGTGAGGGAGCACTTTGGGGCCAGCGACCGTAATTCCATTTGTTTTAAAATAGCGATGGAAAAGGATAGACCAGATCTAAAAGTTGAAGTTCTAAATCGGAGAAAGGCCAATTTTGACAGTATTAGGCAAGAACTTTCGAAAGCTGATTGGTGGCTGATGTTCGCAGGTAAAGAGATGGCTGGAAAATGGGAAGCCTTCAGAAATGAGATAACAAGAATCCAGGGAAAGTGTATTCCTGTCAGGGTGAAAGGGAAGGCTGGTAGGTATAGGGAATGCTGGATGACTAAAGAAATTGAGGGTTTGGTTAAGAAAAAGAAGGAAGCATATGTCAAGTATAGACAGGATAGATCGAGTGAATCCTTAGAAGAGTATAAAGGAAGTAGGAATATACTTAAGAGGGAAATCAGGAAGGCAAAATAGGTACATGAGGTAGCTTTGGCAAATAGAGTTAAGGAGAATCCAAAGGATTTTACAAATATATTAAGGACAAAAGGATAACTAGGGAGAGAATAGGGCCCCTCAAAGATCAGCAAGGAGGCCTTTGTGTGGAGCCACAGAAAATGGGGGACATACTAAATGAATATTTTGCATCAGTATTTACTGTGGAAAAGGATATGGAAGATATAGACTGTAGGGAAATAGATGGTGACATCTTGCAAAATGAACAGATTACAGAGGAGCAAGTGCTGGATGTCTTGAAATGGTTAAAGGTGGATAAATCCCCAGGACCTGATCAGGTGTACCTGACAACTCTGTGGGAAGCTAGAGAAGTGATTGCTGGGCCTCTTGCTGAGATATTTGTATCATCGATAGTCATAGGTGAGGTGCTGGAAGACTGGAGATTGGCAAACGTGGTGCCACTGTTTAAGAAGGGCGGTAAAGACAAGCCAGGGAACCATAGACCAGTGAGCCTGACCTCAGTGGTGGGCAAGTTGTTGGAGGGAATCCTGAGGGACAGGATGTACATGCATTTGGAAAAGCAAGGGCTGATTAGGGATAGTCAACATGGCTTTGTGCATGGGAAATCATGTCTCACAAACTTGATTGAGTCTTTTGGAGAAGTAACAAAGAAGATTGATGAGGGCAGAGCAGTAGATGTGATCTATATGGACTTCAGTAAGGTGTTCGACAAGGTTCCCCATGGGAGACTGATTAGCAAGGTTAGATCTCATGGAATATAGGGAGAACTAACCATTTGGATACAGAACTGGCTCAAAGGTAGAAGACAGAGGGTGGTGGTGGAGGGTTGTTTTTCAGACTGGAGGCCTGTGACCAGTGGAGTGCCACAAGGATCAGTGCTGGGTCCACTACTTTTTGTCATTTACATAAATAATTTGGATTTGAGCATAAGAGGTACAGTTAGTAAGTTTGCAAATGACACCAAAATTGGAGGTGTAGTGGACAGCGAAGAGGGTTACCTCAGATTACAACAGGATCTGGATCAGATGGGCCAATGGGCTGAGAAGTGGCAGATTGAGTTTAATTCAGATAAATGTGAGGTGCTGCATTTTGGGAAAGCAAATCTTAGCAGGACTTATACACTTAATGGTAAGGTCCTTGGGAGTGTTGCTGAACAAAGAGACCTTGGAGTGCAGGTTCATAGCTCCTTGAAAGTGGAGTTGCAGGTAGATAGGACAGTGAAGACGGCGCTTGGTGTGCTTTTTTTTATTGGTCAGAGTATTGAGTACAGGAGTTGGGAGGTCATGTTGCGGCTGTACAGGACATTGGTTAGGCCACTGTTGGAATATTGCGTGCAATTTTGGTCTCCTTCCTATTGGAAAGATGTTGTGAAACTTGAAAGGGTTCAGAAAAGATTTACAAGGATGTTGCCAGGGTTGGAGGATTTGAGCTACAGGGAGAGCTGGGGCTGTTTTCCCTGGAGCTTCGGAGGCTGAGGGGTGACCTTAAAGAGGTTTACAAAATTATGAGGGGCATGGATAGGATAAGTAGACAAGGTCTTTTCCCTGGGGTGGGGGAGTCCAGAACTAGAGGGCAGAGGTTTAGGGTGAGAGGGGAAAGATATAAAAGAGACCTACGGGGCAACCTTTTCACACAGAGCGTGGTACGTGTATGGAATGAGTTGCCAGAGGATGTGGTAGAGTCTGGTACAATTGCAACATTTAAGAGGCATTTGGATGGGAAGGGTTTGGAGGGATATGGGCTGGGTGCTGGCAGGTAGGACTAGATTGGGTTGAGATATCTGGTTATCATGGACAGATTGGACTGAAGGATCTGTTTCCTAGCTGTACACCTCTATGACTCTATGACCCAGCTCCATTGCTGTATGTCAACATTCACACGTAGGCCAGACCAGGTAAGGATGACAGATTTCCTTCCCTAAAGTGCGTTAGTGAGCCAGATGCTTTTTTTAGATTTCCTACAGTGTGGAAACAGGCCCTTCGGCTCAACAAGTCCACACTGACTCTCCGAAGAGCAACCCACACAGACCCATTCCCCTACATTTACCGCTGACTAATGCACCTAGCACTACAGGCAATTTAGCATGGTCAATTCACCTAACCTGCACATGTTTGGATTGTGGGAGGAAACCGGAGCACCCAGAGGAAACGCAGACATGGGAAGAATGTGCAAATTCCACACAGACAGTCGGCCAAGATGGGAATCGAACCTGGTGCTGTGAGGCAGCAGTGCTAACCACTCAGCCACTGTGCCATGCCGACAATGGACTCTTAATTCCAGATTTTTAAAATATGAATGCAAATTCCACCACCTGCCCATGCCGAGATACAAACCCAGGTCAACAGAGCATTAACTGGGTCTCTGGACTAACAGTCCAGCGATAATACCACTCGGACACTCTTCCTCATTGCCCTTGCTCCTTTGATTCCCTTACAACACATGTACAGAACAGGACATTTCATTGGCAGATGAGTTTCAATGAAGTTTACAAATGGGAAGTACAGTACTTTGGTCAAAAGCAAAAGAATTGCTTCTTGAAATTAAGAACTAAGAAGAGAGTAGTGTGGGAAGAGAGTATAACCACGCCATTAGACTAAAGTCAACCACACACTAGAGGTAGGAGTTTCATGGTGAATGGTAAGGCATTAATGAATGTAGTGCAACAGACAGACCTTGATTTCAGGTACACGGTTCTCTGAGAGTGGAGTCCCAGGTAGACAGGACAGTGAAGAAGACTTTTGGCACACTGGCCTGCAGCAGTTAGGGTCCTGAGTATAGAAGTTAGGAAGTTATATTGCAATTATACAGGGCGTTGGTGAGGCTGCACTTGGAGTATTGTGGTCAGTTTTCGGTCACCTTGCTATAGGAAGAATGCCACTAAACTGACAAGAGTGCAGAAGAAATTTACAAGGATGTTGCTTGGACTCAAGTGTCTGAGTTCTAGGGAGAGGTTGGACAAGGTAGGAGTTTTTTCTTTAGAGCCTAGGAGACTGAGGGGGGGACCTGATAGAAGTACATGAGATCATGAGAGACATGGATAGGGTGAATACGCTCAGTCTTTTCCCCAGGGTTGGGGAATCAATTACTAGAGGGCATCAGTTTAAGGTTAGAGGGGAAAGGATAAAAGGGAGCCCAAGAGATAACTTTTTTACACAGAGGGTGGTACGCATTTGGAATGAGCTGCCAGCGGAAGTGGTTGAGGCGGGTACATTAACAACATTTAAAAGGCGTTTGGACAATTACACAGATAGGAAAGGGTTAGAAGGATATGGGGTTAGTGTGGGTGGACAGTTTGGTCGGCACGGACCAGTCTGGGACAAAGGGCCTGTCTCCGTGCTGTAGGACTCGATGACTAGAGGTTTGGAATTTGTATCTGTTATTTTTGCATGGATGTCAATATCACTGGCAAGATCAATATCTGTCGCACGTCCTTAATTGCCCCTTGAACTGAGTATCCTGCTCAGGCCATTTCAGAGAGCAGTCAGGACCCAGCCACATTGCTGTGGGTCTGGAGTCACGTGTAAGCTAGACCAGGTAAGGATAGCAGATTTCCTTCTCTAAAGGACATTAGTGAACCAGATGGGTTCAGAAACAATTTACAAGGGTGTTGCCCAGGGTTGGAGGGTTTGAGCTGTAGGGAGAGGCTGAATAGGCTGGGGCTGTTTTCCCTGGAACCGTCAGAGGCTGAGGGGTGACCTTATAGAGGTTTATAAAATCATGAAGTGCATGGATTGGTTAAATAGACAAAGTATTTTCTCTGGGGTGAGGGAGTCCAGAACTAGAGGGCATTGGTTTAGGGTGAGAGGGGAAAGATATAAAAGAGACCTAAAGGGCAACTTAGATTGGTACGTGTATGGAATGAGCTGCCAGAGGAAGTGGTGGAGGCTGGTACAATTGCAGCATTTAAAAGGCATCTGGATGGGTATATGAATAGGAAGGGTTTGGAGGGATATGGGCCAAGTGCTGACAAATGGGACTAGATTGGGCTGGGATATCTAGGCAAAAGTGAGGACTGCAGATGCTGGAAACCAGAGTTTAGATCAGAGTGGTGCTGGAAAAGCACAGCAGGTCAGGCAGCATCTGAGGAGCAGGAAAATCAAGGTTTTGGGCAAAAGCCATTCATCAGGAATACAGGCAGGAAGCCTCCAGGGTGGAGAGATAAATGGGAGGGGGGTGGGGGGTGGGGGGAGGGGGTAGCTGGGGAGAAGGTAGCGAGGAGTACAATGGGTGAATGGGGGTGGGGATGGAGGTGATAGGTCAGAGAGGGGGGTGGAGTGGATAGATGGGAAGGGAGATTGGCAGGTAGGTAGGACAGGTCATGAACCCTTCCTGAATGAGGGCTCATGCCCGAAACGTCGATTCTCCAGCTCCTTGGAAGCTGCCTGACCTGCTGCGCTTTTCCAGCAACACATTTTCAGGACAGGTCATGGGAACGGTTCTGAGCTGGAAGGTTGGAACTGGGGTAAGGTGGAGGGAGGGTAGTTTAAACGAAATGTGCGAGGCAGGTTTTTCACACAGAGGGTGGTGAGTGCTTGGAACATGCTGCCAGAGGTGGTGGAAGCAGATACAATAGACGCATTCAAGAAGCATCTGAAAGGATACATGAATAGGAAGGGAACAGAGGGATATGGATCCTGTAAGTAAAGACAGCTGTAGAATGGAAGGGCAAAATGTGTCAGCACAGGCTTGGAGGGCCGAAGGGCCTGTTCCTGTGCAGTGTTGTTCTTTGTTCCTGCCTTTTCCCCCCGCACAACATTTCTTGAATGCCTCAGTTGACCTTGCCTCCAGCACAGTTCCAGCCAGTGCGTTCCAGACACTAATACTCTCAACGTGAACATATTTTTTTTCTCTCCCATTGCACTTGCTTTGCTTGCACATCATTTTAACCTGAAAATGATATTGCTGGAAAAGCACAGCAGGTCAAGCAGCATCCAAGGAGCAGGAGAGTCGACGTTTCGGGCATGAGCCCTTCTTCAGGAAATTATTTTAACCTGGTCTCTGCAGCTCTTGGGTGAACTTGGGTGCCCAAGGTGTGTGTATAATGCACAGAAAACCTGCATAACACAACCTGTAAGCCCTTTGGCTGAAAACAAATACTGGAGATCACAGCAGGTCAGGCAGCGTCCGCGGAGAGAGAGCAAGCTAACGTTTCGACTCCAGATGACTCCTCATCAGCGCTGATGTGAAATGTGGAGGAGGCAGCATTTATGCCATAGTGGGGGTTGCTAAGTGCTGGGGGAGAAAGGATATTGATGGTTCAGATTAGGGGATGGGAATATGAGAGGGGCAGAACAATGGTGTGTCTCACTGTCAGACTGGAAACCACAGACAGTCCCGCTGGGGTGGGGAGAGGGGAGAAAGGACATGGTGACAGAAAATGCAGCAAGGGAAGGTTAAAGACCTTTGGGTGCCTGATGACAGTGTCAGGCCTTATATGAGGGTGGCATGGTGGCTCAGTGGGTCGCACTGCTGCCTCACAGTGCCAGGGTCCCGGGGTACGATTCCTGTCTTGGGTGACTGTCTGTGTGGAGTTTGCATATTCTCCCCGTGTCTGCGTGGGTTCCCTCCGGGTGCTCCAATTTCCTCCCACAATCCAAAGATGTGCAGGTTAGGTGAATTGGCTATGCTAAATTGTGAGGTACATTAGTCAGGATGTAGGGGAATGGGTCTGGGTGGATTGCTCTTCGGAGGGTCGGTGTGGACCTGTTGGGCCGAAGGGCCTGTTTCCACACTGTAAGTAATCTAATCTAATCATAAGTGCACATCTCTCCTTTGTAAGTCCGCAACTGGATTGTTTCCTACAGTTTTTAATACGGGAAGGCTATTAAGAACAAAATAGGAACACTGTCATTTGTAAAAAGCTGTCGACACCGTCCAATATTAACCTTAAAAGACAGCCAGTGAGTTTCCCAGACAGAACCACTTACCTCTAAGCTGGTTCCTGTAATTCATTTATCTCTCTCATACAAATAGGCCGGTCTGATGAAAAATAGTTCAGTGATGCATAGACTTGGGCTGAGATGTGTTTTATAGTCTGGCAAAAGGTTTTAATGTTTGTTTTGTTCACACTTCACCACCAAAAACAGTTTGAAAACTTTATAAGGCATTCCTTTATTGTGTGTACAGATGCCATCAGTTATGATGTGTACTTTGCTGCTGCATTTTGTTGGCTGGAGCTCTCTGTTTAACCCGAGGTGGGAATTGTATATTTTACTGATTGGTTGATTTGTTGTCATGTGCACATGGGTACAGTGAAAAGCTTTGTTTTTGAGCAATACATTATAAGCAAGGATGGACAGATCAGAGATTGTAAAAAGACGTAGACAGAGGCACGCAGGTTACACGGCACAGGGCGTGTACTGGTGAGATCAGTGTTCACAAGGTCAGCATTATTTGAAGTTAGAGAGTGCATTCATCAGTTTAATAATGTCCGGGAAGAAGCTATTCCTGAACCTGCTGGTGCCTGTGCTCAGGTTTCTGTACCCTCTGCCTGATGGAAGAGGCTGTAGGAGATCATTCCCGGGGTGGGAAGGGGTCGGTGATGATGTTGGCAGCCTTTCCGTGGCAGCGAGCTGTGTTAGTGGAGTCCGTGGATGGGAGGGTGGTTTCTGTGATGGTCTGGGCTGTGCACACCACCTTCTGTGATTCGGCAGATGCTGGAGATCAGAGTCTAGATTAGAATGGTGCCGGCAGCATCCGAGGAGCAGGAAAATCGACGTTTCGGGCAAAAGCCCTTCATCGCCCGAAACGTCGAATTTCCTGCTCCTCAGATGCTGCCTGACCTGCTGTGCTTTTCCAGCACCTCTCTAATTTAGACACCACCTTCTGTAGTTTCCTACAGTCCTGGGCAGAGCAGTTGCTATATCAGGCTGTTACATACAGAAGCAGTATGCTATCAATGGGGTATCTGTAAAAGTTGGTGAGACCCCTTGTGGGTATGAAAAAAGTGAGGTCTGCAGATGCTGGAAATCAGAGCTGAAAATGTGTTGCTGGGAAAGCGCAACAGGTCAGGCAGCATCCAAGGAGCAGGAGAACCGATGTTTCGGGCATGAGCCCTTCTTCAGGAATGGATCATTCAGCCATTCTTGAAGAAGGGCTCATGCCCGAAACGTCGATTCTCCTGCTCCTTGGATGCTGCCTGACCTGCTGCGCTTTTCCAGCAACACATTTTCAGCTCCTTGTGGGTATGCCAAATGCCCTGAATGGCCTGAGGAAGGAGAGGGATTGTTGTACCTGACTGACCGTCACATCTAGGTGGGAAGACCAGGACAGGCTGTCAGATATCATCACTCCGAGAAACATGACGCTCTCCATCCTCTCAAGCTCCTCTCCATTGATGTGGATGGAGGCATGTTCTCCTCCTTCCTTTCTGAAGACAATGATCAGTTCTTTACTTTTCTGAGAGCACTGATGTAATTTCCTTTTCATCCTGCAGTGATGTCCTCATCCTGTGAACAAATGACAAAAAAAGGGAAGTAGAATCCTCCGTGATAACCATAGTCAGTGTGGGAATTGAACTCACACATTACTGTCATACGAACTGTCCAGCCAACTGAGCTAAACCAACCTTTTACACTCAGGCCCTCAGTTAAGGGTCATGTTAGCTGACACTGAGGACTGAAAGCTGTGAATTAAATGTTAAAAAATAGCAATCAGCTTGAAATGCAAAGGGAACTTGGTAAAGAATATTGGAGAAAAGAAAGGAAAATTGTTAAACAATGTGAATTTTATCACTTTAAAGAATCTCAGCAGGACGTCTACACTTAATATTAAGGTCCTGGGGAGTGTTGCTGAACAAAGAGACCTTGGAGTGCAGGTTCAAAGCTCCTTGAAAGTGGAGTTGCAGGTAGATAGGATAGTGAAGAAGGTATTTGGTATGCTTTCCTTAATTGGTCAGAGTATTGAGTACAGGAGTTGGGAGGTCATGTTGCAGCTGTATAGGACATTGGTTAGACCACTGTTGGAATATTGGGTGCAATTCTGGTCTCCTTCCTATCGGAAAGATGTTGTGAAACTTGAAAGGGTTCAGAAAAGATTTCGAGGATGTTACCAGGATTGGAGGATTTGAGCTACAGGGAGAGGCTGAACAGGCTGGGGCTGTTTTCCCTGGAGCATCGGAGGCTGAGGGGGACATTATAGAGGTTGCAAAATTATGAGCGACATGGATAGGATAAATAGACAAGGTCTTTTCCCTGGGGTGGGGGAGACGAGAACTAGAGGGCATAGGTTTAGGGTGAGAGAGGAAAGATTTCAAAGTTACCTAAGGGGCAACTTTTTCACACAGAGGGTGGTACGTGTATGGAATGAGCTGCCAGAGGAAGTGGTGGAGGCTGGTACAATTGCAACATTTAAGAGGCATTTGGATGGGTATATGAATAGGAAGGGTTTGGAGGGATATGGACCAGGTGCTGGCAGGTGGGACTAGATTGGGTTGGGATATCTGGTCGGCATGGACAGGTTGGACCAAAGGGTCTGTTTCTGTGCTGTACATCTCTATGACTCTATAAGTTCATTCTTTGAAAAAAAGGTGAACATGTCTCAATCAGCATTTTCCTCACTGTACCATTGAGGACAGCAAAAATTCTTCTTCATTTGAAAAGTGTAAATTCTGAGTAGTGGAATGTTTCTCTTTTTTGCAGATACTAACGTTAGACAGTCACATAAAAAGCTGAAAATGTGTTGCTGGTAAAGCGCAGCAGGTCAGGCAGCATCCAAGGACATAAACTGGGCAAGTTGATAAAGTCCCATTCGCCCTTTAGACAGAGACACTGGGGGTGGCTTAACCTGGGTTCACAATACCTCAGGCCAAAATCCTAGATAGATACATTTTCATTCAGCAAAGGGTACAGGGAAAAGGCAGGCGTATGGAGTTAGGCCATCATCAGCCATGATCTCATTGAAAGGCAGAATAGGACTGAGGGGCTGAATGGCCCACTCCTGCTTTTATGAGGGGAAAGGTTGCGAAGAAGACTCCTTCATGGTAACCTCGGTTAGTCCAGGAACTGAACCTAGACTGAAGGCTGAACGGCCTGTACTACGCTGGAATGTTCCGTGTTCTACATTCCACACACCAGTTGATTGGGCTAACAGACCCAAAGTCACCTACTGGCTGTAACACCAGATTAGATGCCAAACATGGTCAGGGCAGCGTTATCACAAAAACCTGGTTACAGGCCGTCTTGAGAACTGAGTTCAATTTAGTTCTGGGCACTGCCCCTTCGGTAAGATACGGTGATCTTGGGAGAAGCTCAACTAACTGGCACTCAGGCTAAAAGGGTTACATTTGACTTGATTTGTTTATTGTCACGTGGATCTTGTTACAAAAGATGGTTAAAAGTGTTGCATAGTGTCACCACTCTCCAGTGCCATCTTAAAACAAAGAAAAATAAACCAAGAATTCAAGGCATGAAAATGAAGAAACATAGTGTTTAACTTTACAGTCCCTCAGTTTTTTGTGACTAAGATTTGTACCTGGGATAGTGTCTTATGTTCTCACCTTGTACACTTTTCACTGGACTCCTGTTCTTCTGTAATTTGAGTACACGTCATAGTAAACCTAACTCTCACTCGCATTCTAATTCTAATTCTAACTCTAATTCCAATTCTAATTGTTACTTTAATACGAACACTAATTCTAACTCTTATTCTAATTCCAACTCTGACTCTAACACAAACTCTAATTCTAACTCTAACTCTAACTCTAATCAAAACTCTAACTCTAATTCTAAATCCAATTCTAACTCTAACTCTAACACTAATTCTAACTCTAATTCTAACACTAATTCTCACTCTAATTCTAACTCTAATTCTAACACTAATTCTCACTCTAATTCTAACTCTAACACTAATTCTAACTCTAATTCTAACACTAATTCTCACTCTAATTCTCACTCTAATTCTAACTCTAACACTAATTCTAACTCTAATTCTAACACTAATTCTCACTCTAATTCTCACTCTAATTCTAACACTAATTCTCACTCTAATTCTAACTCTAACACTAATTCTAACTCTAATTCTAACACTAATTCTCACTCTAATTCTAATTCTAACTCTAACACTAATTCTCACTCTAATTCTCACTCTAACTCTAACACTAATTCTCACTCTAATTCTCACTCTAATTCTAACACTAATTCTCACTCTAATTCTAATTCTAACACTAATTCTAACTCTAATTCTAACACTAATTCTCACTCTAATTCTCACTCTAACTCTAACACTAATTCTCACTCTAATTCTCACTTTAATTCTAACACTAATTCTCACTCTAATTCTAATTCTAACACTAATTCTAACTCTAATTCTAACACTAATTCTCAATCTAATTCTCACTCTAACTCTAACACTAATTCTCACTCTAATTCTAACACTAATTCTCACTCTAATTCTAATTCTAACTCTAACACTAATTCTAACTCTAATTCTAACACTAATTCTCACTCTAATTCTCACTCTAATTCTAACACTAATTCTCACTCTAATTCTAACTCTAACACTAATTCTCACTCTAATTCTAACACTAATTCTCACTCTAATTCTAACTCTAACACTAATTCTCACTCTAATTCTAACACTAACTCTTATTCTAAATCTAATTCTAACTCTAATTCTCACTCTAATTCTAACACTAACTCTTATTCTAAATCTAATTCTAATTCTAATTAATTCTAACTCTAACTCTAATTCGAACTCTTACTTTAATACCAGCTCTAATTCTAACTCTAATTCTAATTCTAACTCTAATACTAACTCTAATTCTATCTCTAATTCTAACTCTATCTCTAATTCTAACTAACTCTAATACTAAGTCTAATTATAACTCTAATTCTAATTCTAACTCTCACTCTGATTCTAACACTAATTCTAACTCTAACACTAACACTAATTCTAAATCTAACTCTCACTCTGATTCTAACACTAATTCTAATTCTGATTCTAATTCTAACTTTATCTCTAACTCTAATACTAACTCTAATGCTAAATCTAACTCTAGCACTAACTCTAGTTTTAATACCAACTCTAACGCCAATTCTAACTCCAATTCTAACTCTAACTCTAACTCTAATTCCAATGTAATTCTAATTCTAACTCTCATGCTGACTCTAATTCTAACTCTAATATTAACTATTATTTGAAATTTAACTCTAATTCGAACTCCAATTCTAATTCCAATGCTAATTCAAATTCTGATTCTAATTCTAACACTAACTGTAATTCTAAACCTAATTCTAACTCTAATTCCAACTAATTCTAATTATAACTCTAATTCTAACTCTGTCACCAATTCTCACTCTAACTCTAATTCTAACTCTAACACTAATTCTCACTATAGTTCTAACTCTAACTCTAATTCTAATTCTAACTCTATTTCTAACACTAATTCTAATTCAAACTCTAATTAGTCATAGAGATGTACAGCACGGAAACAGACCCTTCGGTCCAACCCGTCCATGCCGACCAGATATCCCAACCCAATCTAGCCCCAGTTGCCAGCACCCGGCCCATATCCCTCCAAACCCTTCCTATTCATATACCCATCCACATGCCTTTTAAATGTTGTAATTGTACCAGCCTCCACCACTTCCTCTGGCAGCTCATTCCATACTGGACCACCCTCTGCGTGAAAAAGTTGTCCCTTAGGTAACTTTGAAATCTTTCCCCTCTCACCCTAAACCTATGCCCTCTAGTTCTGGACTCCCCGACCCCAGAGAAAAGACCTTGCCCTATTTATCCTATCCATGTCGCTCATAATTTTGTAAACCTCTATAAGGTCACCCCTCAGCTTCCAACGCTCCAGGGAAAACAGCCCCAGCCTGTTCAGCCTCTCCCTATAACTCAAATCCTCCAACCCTGGCAACATCCTTGTAAATCTTTTCTGAACCCTTTCAAGTTTCACAACATCTTTCCGATAGGAAGGAGACCAGAATTGCATGCAACATTCCAACAGTGGCCTAACCAATGTCCTGTACAGCTGCAACATGACCTCCCAACTCCTGTACTCAATACTCTGACCAATAAAGGAAAGCATACCAAACACCTTCTTCACTATCCTATCTACCTGCGACTCCACCTTCAAGGAGCTATGAACCTGCACTCCAAGGTCTCTTTGTTCAGCAGCACTCTCAAAGACCTTACCATTAGGTGTACAAGTCCTGCTAAGATTTGCTTTCCCAAAATGCAGCACCTCGCATTAATCTGAATTTAACTCCATCTGCCACGTCTCAGCCCATTGGCCCATCTGGTCCAGATCCTGTTGTAATCTGAGGTAACCCTCTTCGCTGTCCACTACGCCTCCAATTTTGGTTCTAATTCTAATTCTAACTCTTAGTCTAATTCTATTTCTCACTCTAACTCCAATTCCATCTCTAACTCTAATTCTAATTCTAACTTTAACAATAGTTCTAACCCTAATTCTAACTCTAACTTTAACACTAATTCTAATTCTAATTCTTATTCTACTTCTTGTTAAGTGCTCCGCCATGGGCCCTGGGCCTAGCGGTCAGGTGCGAGTCTCCTGTGCCTCACCACCATTGCTCGAATGAAAGTCTTCACCCTTTTGCACCATCTTGCCTCTGCCAACGCTCTCACCATTCTGAGTAGGCAAAAGTGAGGACTGCAGATGTTGGAGATCGGAGTCAAGATTAGAGTGGTGCTGGAAAAGCACAGCAGGTCAGGCAGCTTCTGAGGAGCAGGAAAATCTATGTTTCGGGCAAAGGCCCTTCATCAGGAATAGAGACTGGGACCTGCGGGATGAAGAGATAAATAGGAGGGGTTGGGGCTGGGGAGAAGGTAGCTAAGAGTACAATAGGTGGATGGGGGTGGGGATGAAGGTGATAGGTCGGATAGGAGGGTGGAGCGGATAGATGGGAAGGAAGATTAGCAGGTAGGACAGGTCATGAGGATGATGCTGAGCTGGAAGGTTGGAACTGGGGTAAGGTGAGGGAATGGGAAATGAGGAAACTGGTGAAGCCCACATTGATGCCCTCGGGTTGAAGTGTTTTGAGGCGGAAGATGAGGCATTCTTCTTCCAGGCGTCTGGTGGTGAGGGAGCAGCGGTGAAGGAGGCCCAGGCAGAGTGGGAGGGGGAGTTAAAATGTTGGGCCACAGAGCAGTGTGGTTGATTGGTGTGGGTGTCCCAGAGATGTTTCCTAAAGTGCTCAGCTAGGAGGCGTCCAGTCTCCCCAATGTAAAGGAGACTGCATCGGGAGCAATGGATACAATAAATGATATTAGTGGATGTGCAGGTAAAACTTTGATGGATGTGGAAGGCTCCTTTAGGGCCTTGGATGGAGGTGAGGGGGGAGGTGTGGGCACAGGTTTTACAGTTCCTGCAGTGGCAGGGGAAGGTGCCAGGATGGGAGGGTGGGTTGTAGGGGGGCGTGGACCTGACTAGGTAGCCACGGAGGGAACGGTCTTTGCGGAAGGCGGAAAAGGGTGGGGAGGGAAATATATCCCTGGTGGTGGGGTCTATTTGTAGGTGGCAGAAATGTGGGTGGATGATTTGGTTTATGCGAAGGTTTGTAAGGTGGAAGGTGAGCACCAGGGGCGAGATGCTTTGGAGGGCATCTTTAGCCACGTGGGAAGGGAAATTGTGGTCTCTCAAGAAGGAGGCCATCTGGTGTGTTCTGTGATGGAACTGGTCCTCCTGGAAGCAGATACGGCAGAGGCAGAGGAATTGGGAATATGGGATGACATTTTTGCAAGAGGTAGGGTGGGAAGAGGTGTAATCCAGGTAGCTGTGGGAGTTGGTGGGTTTGTTAAAAATGTCAGTGTCAAGTCGGTCGTCATTAATGGAGATGGAGAGGTCCAGGAAGGGGAGGGAGATGTCAGAGATGGTCCAGGTGAATTTAAGGTCAGGGTGGAATGTGTTGGTGAAGTTGATGAATTACTCAACCACCTCGCGGGAGCACGAGGTGGCGCCAATGCAGTCATCAATGTAGCGGAGGAAGAGGTGGGGAGTGGTGCTGGTGTAATTATGGAAGGTGGACTGTTCCACGTAGCTGACAAAGAGACAGGCATAGCTGGGGCCCAGTCTTCACTGGATCTCATCGATGCAGATTCCACTGATGCCATTGGGTACCGCACCCACCTGAACCCAACTCCGCCACCCACCATGAGACCCCTTCGGGCCTACCTCATCGACAAGTCGCCTAACCTGGAAGACTCTAGAAGGTTCTGTGGAGAGCATTCTCACAATGTGCCAGAATATTTTTCACAAACCCACAAGAGTGTTGACAGCTTTGGAATTTATTGATTGAAACACAGAAACACAGCAAGGTTCCATAAAGAGGGGACAAATTATCCCCACCCACACCACTCAGGGACCCACTGCTGAAACCAGAGTTGGAATTTGAACTACAATCCATGCAGTTAATGGTTTCTGAATGTGAGACAATAATGTGCCTTTAGACTGCTCACAGCACTCTACAAGATTCTTCGATCTGACTACTGAACCTCAGATATTTCATTGTAAACTGAGCAAGGGGGACAGACGTTTGATTGTCCATTTTCAGGTCCACACCCAACGACAGGTTCTTGTGGAGGGCGGGGGAGGTGGGTTGGGATAGAAAGTTCTGGAGAAACTCAACAGGTCTGGCAGCGTCTCTGGGAAAACAAACGAAAATAACGTCTCGAGTCAAAACCGGATTCTTCTCTCAACGAAATGCAGCGAAATGTTTCCTACTGGCAGGGTGAGGGGGCAGGCTCTCTGACGTTACCCACCCTGGAATAAGGAACTGAAAACTGGTGTCTCTGATCTGCTAAGCTGGCCTGCTAATCTAATCTCCCCCCAGCTCTGCAGACTCCTGGCCCAGACTGAATCCAGATCCGAAACTCTAGAATGAGTAAAGTGTCTCACTTCATGTGTACACTACAAAATCCAGATGGATCCCTGCTCTAAGCAAATCATTATAATTCCAGGCACAGCTCCAACAGTCACTTGTCAACTAAGGTAATTCCAAAATTTTGACTGTGACTTGATTTATACTGAGATTCATTGAATATATATACACACAGAACAAGGCATTCCGTAGATCATACAACGTTAGTTCAGCCAAAGGTGTGCTACGTGCTCATTTTGGAAAGGATGTGGTTGCATCTGAGAGAGTGCAGAAGAGATTAAACACAGACGTTTGAAAGAAAAGCAGAGAAATGCCACAGGTCTGGCTTCATTTATAGCAAGAGAAGCCAGAATTAAGGTTCCAGCTCCTGTGATCGTTCATCAGAGCTGACACTCTCCAGTCCTTCGCCGGTTTTGTGTCAGACTGGAGTTGGGACGTCAGGTTGAGGTTGTACAGGACATCGGTCAGGCCTCTCCTGGAATAATGTCTCCAGTTCTGGTCGCCCTGTTACAGGAAGGAGACCGTTAAACTGGAGAGGGTTCAGAAAAGATTTATCGGGATGTTGCATGGTCTGGAGAGTTTGAGCTATAAAGACAGGCTAAATAGGCTGGGACTTTTCATTGACTGGAGTGTAGGAGGTTGAGGGATGATCATAAGGAGCACAGGTAAGGTGATTGGAAGGGGGGGGGGATTTCAAGACTGGCGGGCATATTTTTAAGGCGTGTGGAGAAAGATTTTAAAAAGACATGAGGGGCAATTTTTTTTACACAGGGAGTGGTTAGTGTGTAGAATGAACTTCTAGATGAAGTTGTGGGTGCAGATACAGTTACAACTTTTAAAAGCTATTTGGATAAGAACTGTTTAGAGGCGTATGGGCCAAGTGCAGTGAGGTGGGGCGCATTTAACTTGGGATTACAGTCAGCGTGCACCGGTTGGACCAAACGATGTGTTTCCATTCTGTATGACTCTATGACTTTATTTCCAGTATCTGCTATTGTCTGTGTTTACTTTATTAGGATGTTGCATGTGGTTGGAGCAATTCAACTATAAAGAGACACAGGATAAGCTGGGATGGCTTTCCTTTCACCAGAGGATGAAGAGGAGGGGGAAACTTGATTGAGGTGTAAAATAGGATCCATCCAGTCCCTGTGCACCTCCATCCCCCATCACGAAGGACTCAAAGCCCTCCGCTTCTTCCTTTCCCGCCGTACCAACCAGTACCCTTCCACTGACACCCTCCTTCGACTGAACTGGTCCTCAACCTGAACAACTTCTCTTTCCAATCCTCCCACTTCCTCCAAACCAAAGGAGTTGCCATGGGCACCCGCATGGGCCCCAGCTATGCCTGCCTCTTCGTAGGATATGTGGAACAGTCCATCTTCCGCAACTACACTGGCACCACCCCCCCACCTTTTCCTCCGCTACATCGATGACTGTATCGGCGCTGCCTCGTGCTCCCACGAGGAGGTTGAGCAGTTCATCCACTTTACCAACACCTTCCACCCCGACCTCAAATTCACCTGGACTGTCTCAGACTCCTCCCTCCCCTTCCCAGACCTTTCCATTTCTACCTCGGGCGACCGAATCAACACAGACATCTATTATAAACCGACTGACTCCCACAGCTACCTGGACTACACCTCCTCCCACCCTGCCCCCTGTAAAAACGCCGTCCCTTTGTCTCCGCCGCATCTGCTCCCAGGAGGACCAGTTCCAATACCGTACAGCCCAGATGGCCTCCTTCTTCAAGGACCGCAGATGCCCCCCAGACGTGATCGACGATGCCCTCCACCGCATTTCCTCCACTTCCCGCTCCTCCGCCCTTGAGCCCCGCCCCTCCAACCACCACCAGGACAGAACCCCACTGGTTCTCACCTACCACCCCACCAACCTCCGCATACAACGTATCATCCGCCGTCATTTCCGCCACCTCCAAACGGACCCCACCACCAGGGATATATTTCCCTCCCCTCCCCTATCAGCGTTCCGAAAAGGCCACTCCCTCCGTGACTCCCTCGTCAGGTCTACACCCCCCACCAACCCAACATCCACTCCCGGCACCTTCCCCTGCAACCGCAAGAAATGCAAAACTTGCGCCCACACCTCCTCCCTTACTTCTCGCCAAAGCCCCAAGGGATCCTTCCATATCCGCCACAAATTCACCTGCACCTCCACACACATCATCTATTGCATCTGCTGCACCCGATGTGGCCTCCTCTATATAGGGGAGACGGGCCGCCTACTTGCGGAACATTTCAGGGAACACCTCTGGGACGCCCGGACCAACCAAGCCAACCACCCCGTGGCTCAACACTTTAACTCTCCCTCCCACTCCACCAAGGACATGCAGGTCCTTGGACTCCTCCATCGCCAGACCATAACAACACGACAGTTGGAGGAAGAGCGCCTCATCTTCCGCCTGGGAACCCTCCAACCACAAGGGATGAACTCAGATTTCTCCAGTTTCCTCATTTCCCCTCCCCCCACCTTGTCTCAGTCAAATCCCTCGAACTCAGCACCGCCCTCCTAACCTGCAATCTTCTTCCTGACCTCTCCGCCCCCACCCCACTCCGGCCTATCACCCTCACCTTGACCTCCTTCCACCTATCACATCTCCATCGCCCGTCCCCCAAGTCCCTCCTCCCTACCTTTTATCTTAGCCTGCCTGGTACCCTCTCCTCATTCCTAATGCCCGAAACGTCGAATTTCCTGCTCCTTGGATGCTGCCTGACCTGTTGCGCTTTTCCAGCAACACATTTTCAGCTCTGAGGTGTACAATATCCATAGAAGGTACAAAAAAAAACCAAAGAAAATTTACAGCCGAGGAACAGGCCCTTCGGCCCTCTAAGGCTGAGCTGATCCAAATCCACTGTCTAAACCTGTCAGTCAATTCCTAAGCATTTGTATCCCTCTGCTCCCCACCTACTCATGCATATGTCCAGACGCATCTTAAATGAATCTCCCTTGCCTGCCTCTACCACTCTGCTGGCAACATGTTCCAGATGCCCACCACTCTCTGTGTGAAGTACTTGCCGCGTGTATCCCCCTTAAACTTTCCACCTGTCACCTTGAAAGCATGACCTCTCGTTATTGAATCCTTCACTTTGGGGAAAAAGCTTGTCTCTATCCACCCTGTCTATACTCTTCATGATTTTGTAAACCTCAATCAGGTCCCCCCTCAATCTCCTTTTTTCTAGTGAAAATAAACCTAACCTACTTAACCTCTCTTCATAGCTAGCACCTTCCATCCCAGGCAACATCCTCGTAAACCTTCTCTGCATCCTCTCCAAATTGTCCACATCCTTTTGGTAATGTGGCACCCAGAACAGTATACAGTATTCTAAATGCGGCTGAACCAATGTCTTGTACAATTTTAAATGACCTGCCAGCTCTTATACTCAATACCCTGTCCGATGAAGGCAGGTATACTATATGTCTTCTTGACCACTCTATCGACGTGTGCAGCAACCTTCAGGGTACAATGGGCCTGCACTCCCAGATCTCTCTGCCCATCAACCTTTCCCAAGGCTCTTCCATTCATTGTATAATTCACTCTAGAATTAGACTTGCCTAAATGCATCACCTCACATTTGTCTGGATTGAGAACCATCTGCCACTTTTCCGCCCAACTCTCCAATCTATCTATATATCCGCCTGTATTCTCTGACAGTCCCTTATGCTTTCTGCTACTCCACCAGTAGAGACAAGGTAAATCAGAAGAAACCTTTCTCCTTCAGTACAGGGGTCAATAACCAGGGGCCACAGTTTTAAGATAAGGAGCAGGGGGTTTAGAGGGGATTTGAAGGGAAAAAAACAATCACCTGAAGGTTAGTGGGAGGTCACTGCTGAAAAGGGTGAGACAGGTAGGAACCCTCAAGTCATGTCGATGAGCACTTGAAGCACCACAGAATACAAGGTTATGGGCCAAGAGCTGGAAAATGGGATGAGAATAGACAGATATTTGGTGACACAATGGGCTAAAAGGCCTAATTTGTGCTGTAAGAACTTCATCAGAGCTACGTCTGTGTTTAGCAGATGAGATCAGCCATGACTTCTTTAATGGCTAAGCAGACTCGATAGGCCGAATGGCCTACTTCTGTTCCTATGTCTTATGGTCTTTTGTTCCAAATGAGCCTCCTCCCACCCCCCTCATTATCAGCTTCTCTTCCATTCAGTCTCCCTCATGTGGGTCTAGCTTTCTCCTTGTACATTCTCACTCTGTCTTCATCGTTGGGTGAAAGTACACTGAAACATAGGAGCAGGAGAACTCTGTCTGGCCCCTCAAGCCTGATCTGTCGTTATTGCTCAGGGCTGGTCACTTACCTCAATCCCATATTCCTCAATCTAATTAGTCTCTAGTCATGCATTACAGAGTCATAGAGATGCACAGCACGGAAACAGACTCTTCGGTCCAACTCATCCATGCCGAACAGATATCCCAACTCAATCTGGTCCCATTTGCCAGCACCCGGCCCATATCTCTCCAAACCCTTCTTATTCATATACCTAACCAGATGCCTTTTAAATGTTGTCATTGTACCAGCCTCCACCACTTCCTCTGGCAGCTCATTCCATACATGCACCACCCTCTGCATGAAAAAGTTGTCCCTTAAGTCCCTTTTAAATCTTTCCCCTCTCACCTTAAACCCATGCCCTCTAGTTTTGGACTCCCCTACTCTGGGGAAAAAAAACCTCGTCTATTTACCTTATCCATGTCCCTATTTTATAAACCTCTATAAGGTCACCCCTCAGCCTCCCCTTTCCAGGGAAAACAGCCCCAGCCTATTCAGCGTCTCCCCATAGCTCAAACCCTCCAAGCCTGGCAGCATCTTTTCTAAAACCTTTCAAGTTTAACAACATCTTACTTATAGCAGGGTGACCAGACCTGAATGCAGTGTTGGATTCCTGTCTAGGAGAAAATGAGGACTGCAGATGCTGGAGATCAGAGCTGAAAATGTGTTGCTGGAAAAGCGCAGCAGGTCGGGCAGCATCCAAGAAGCAGGAGAATAGAGGTTTCGGGGATTCCCAAAGAAGGGCTCTTGCTCGAAATGTCGATTCTCTTGCTCCTTGGATGCTGCCTGACCTGCTGCGCTTTTCTAGCAACACGTTTTCAGCTCGATTCCTATCTGCCAATTTCATAACGACTGTGGTTTCAGCAGCATCTGGGCTGGAGGATACCAAAGACTCATGGTCCCTCTCAGGGAAGGAGTCCTCCTCATCTCAATCCTGAATGACAGGATTTTGTTTTGGAGACTTTGTCCCTTGTTCTAGACCAGACAGCTGGGGGAAACCACCCCTTCTACATCTACACTGCCTATCCATGCTAGTCGTTTCTATGATGTCCTCTAAAAACATGATTATGTTTGTCAAACACAATTTCTTCTCCATAAATCCTTGCTGGTTCCACCTAAATCTGAGATTTGACTCCTAAGTATCCGGTAAGCACATCCATAGTAATAGTATTTTCCCTGACACCGGCCAACAGCAAGTGTGGTTTCCTGTTTTCTGACATGGCTTTGCTTGAAAGAGGGGATTAAATTTCCAACCCTTCACACTGCCAGCACGTTTTTGCACAATTAATTGAAGATTGAGAGACAACCACAATTTCTCACCCCATGGTGAAGGTCATCAGCTGTTGGAGAACTATCGGTACCATTCATTTCTCCAGTGCTCCCTTTTGTTTAAAAAAAAAGACTGATTTATTTCAGCTCCACACTCTCTCCAGGCTCTTGGATTTTAATTGTGTCACGTTTAAGGTGAGGAGTAAGTGTCTGAGGAAAGAATTTTTCACACCCATAGGGTGGAAGAAATATGGAAGATGTTGCCTGAGAGGGTGGTGGAGCCAAATACACTTGCAGCATTTAAGAAGCATCAGGATGAACACTTAAAATGCCCCAGGGCACCACCGGTTACAGACCAAATGCAGGTAAATGGGATTAGTGCAGTTTGGTGGTTGTTGGTCAGCACAGACATGGTGGGACGAAGGGCCTGTTTCTATGCTGTGAGACTTGATGATTATCTGACACTTCTTCTGCAAAGGCAAACACAATGTGCCTTCTCAAGGACAACTGGGGACAGGCAATAACTGCTGGCCCAGCCAGCCATGCCAACATCCTGCAAATGAATGTAAAATGATTCAGCTTCTCTTCTATTTTTCTGTTTCCTGTCACTGTCTGTAAAGGATATACATTTGTCTTTGTTGTTGTTTTAATTTTACTTTTCACAAACCCATAAAAACTTTTACTCTCTGCTTTTATGTTTCTTGCTAGTTTCGATTCACAATCTACTCTCTCTTTCGTTATCAGTTTCATGGAAATTCCAGAATTCTCTCGATCCACAGCCTGACTTTTTTTCTGGAAATTTAATAAACCTCCTGGATTTTTTTAATACAACTTATGGACCAGGCCAGGCCTACTCAAAATATTTGAATAATTTAGCCTAACTTTTCTTATTTTAAGGGAGGTGTGAAGTGCTGTGGTATGGATGCGACGCAACTGGTCAAACTACAGAGGGACCTCAATTATCCAAATGACACAAGTATTTTGTTTGGATAATCAAATGTCCGGATAATCGAATGCTGGATAATAAAATTTTGCCAAGCATTGCGACTTTGCGGTCTTGTCTGGATAATCCATAATTCGGATAATTGAATGCCAGATAATCAAGGTTCCTCTGTACTCGATGCTAAGAAAAACACAATTTATTTAAACACTATAATTACAAACAAAACAAAGAATAATTTAGAACAACAACTATTAGAACATTTAAACAAATAATAGATACGGTACCTATTACTAAATAACTGTTCTGATATAGTAACATCTAGTAAACACAGCCCTTGGCAAAAAGGCAAATTCAGACACAGATTGTCAGATGCAGTTCTCTAATCCAGGAGGAAACAACATCAAGACAGAATCTTTTCTGCATCCTTTCAGGTTTAACATCTCACCTGTAACAGGGAGACCAGACCTGAATACAATATTCAATTCCTGGAATTTTATAATGACTATGGTTCCAGCAGCACCTGGGCTGGAGGATACCAAAGAGTCACGGCCCCTCTCAGGGAAGGATTCCTCCTCATCTCAATCCCAAATGACTTGATTTTATTCAGAGAGTGTGGAAGCTAGAGCACATCCACTGAAGCTTCTTTTGAGACTCTGAACAACTTCTGATGTTACTGAAAAAAAAACAAAACCCAGAAATCTGGATTTTGAGAACCCATTCAGGTTGTGTCCAATGTTCCAAGTTTAAAAATAAAACCTGAAGGCCTCCGTAGTTGTTTATGGAAGACATCTTCAGGAGTCAACTTGGTGCCTCTGCCTTACAACCTCTGGTCAAAGACAAAACCCAGGACAAAAGAATCTTTTAAAGTGACAAACACATCTTGTTAGCCTTCACTCTCCTACTCTTCCTGTCGAATAGTATTACCTTCAAGCAATGTGCGTTTCTTTTTTGAATTGGAAGCTGGTTTCTGTGTTGGATATCGTGGAGGGAGATGGTTCATCAGAGGAATGTTGTAAGAGCCAGGTTTGTGGCATCGCAACTGGTTCAGCAGCAAAGATGACCGGGAAGAAGAGGGGCAAAGGAAATAGTAAACTCATGAAGGGCATGGATAGGGTAAATAGACAAAATATCTTCCCTGGGGTGGGGGAGCCCAGAACTAAAGGGCATAGGTTTAGGGTGAGAGGGAAAGATTTAAAAGAAACCTAAGGGGCAACTTTTTCACGCAGAGGGTGGTACGTGTATGGAATGAGCTGCCAGAGGAAGTGGTGGAGGCTGGTACAATTGCAACATTTAAAAGGCATTTGGATGGGTATATGAATAGGAAGGGTTTGGAGGGATATGGGCCGGGTGCTGGCAGATGGGACTAGATTGGGTTGGGATATATGGTTGACATGGACAGGTTGGACTGAAGGGTCATGCTATACATCTCCTATGACTCTCGTGGATGATTTGATAGGCATCTTTGAAACCCCATGTGACTCCAGGATGGTATGTCCTTGGTGCTAGGGTCAAGGATATCACATAGCAGCTGCACAACATCCCTTTGGGGGCAACTCAAAGACCCTGAGATTGGAGCTGAGTCACTTTGGCATCAATAATATGGGTAGAAAGAGGGAGGACATCCTGCAAGTAGCATTTAGGGAGTTAGGCAAGGGACTGAAATCCAGGACCTTCAAGGTAGTAATAGCAGGAGTGCTTCCAGGCTCAAGTGCTCGTGAGTTTAAAAAGAGGAGGAGTGAATGAGTGAAGGTATGGCTGGAGAAGTAATGCAGGAGAGAAGTCTTTAGATTTCTGGGACAGAGAGAGATCAGTTGGGGCAACACAGTGGCTCAGTATTTGGCACTGCTGTCTCACAGCGCCAGGGACCTGAGTTTGAGTCTACCTTCGGACATTTGTCTGTGTGGAGTTTGCAATTCTCTCTGTGTCTGTGTGGGTTTCCTCCGGGTGGTCCAGTTTCTTCCCAAAGTCCAAGGCTGTGCAGATTAGGGTGAATTGGCTATGGGAAATTGCCTGTAGTGTCCAGGGATGAGCAGGTTGGGTGGATTGGCTGTGCCAAATTGCCTATTGTGTCCAGAATGTGCAGGTTAGGGGGATTGGCCATGGGAAATTGCCTGTAATGTTCAGGAATGTGCAGGTTAGGGGGATTGGCCATGGGAAATTGCCTGTAATGTTCAGGAATGTGCAGGTTAGGGGGATTGGCCATGGGAAATTGCCTGTAATGTTCAGGAATGTGCAGGTTAGGGGGATTGGCAATGGGAAATTGCCTGTAATGTTCAGGAATGTGCAGGTTAGTGGATTGGCCGTGGGAAATTGCCTATAGAGTCCAGGGATATGCAGGCTAGGTGGATTGGCCACAGGGAATGTAGGGAGACAGTGAGGTCTGCAGATGCTAGAGATCAGAGCTGAGAGTGCGTTGCTGGAATAAGCAAATAAAGCTGGTTATGAGGGAGCTCAGAACAGAAGGAGAAAGCATTGGAAACAAATCCTAGAATGAATCAGGATCAAATTACAGAACTGTCTCAAGACGGCAGAATCAAAAACAGAATACATGCAGTGCTGGCAACAAGACGGTCAAATTGATATCACCACGAGAGGCAAAAGGATATCAGAGTAATTGCAACATTTAAGAGGCATCTGGATGGGTATATGAATAGGAAGGGTTTGGAGGGATATGGGCCGGGTGCTGGCAGGTGGGACTAGGTTGGGTTGGGATATCTGGTTGGTATGGACAGGTTGGAGTGAAGAGTCTGTTTCCATGCTGTACATCCATGACTCTTTGACTTTAATCCTGAGTGTTGCTGACTGCCTGCATCAGTATCTCCTCTCTCCCACTCCTACATGAACTGCTGACTGCCTGTCTCTGTCTGCTACAGGTACAGCACTAATTAACGGGTCATAAATTTATAACAATCAGTTTCAGATGACAACATCTCCAACATTAAAACTTTCAAACTCCTCAAGGTGTTCCTGAGCCATCATTTCTGAAGGTAGAACCCCCTGACCCATTCAATTAAAAACCCCAAGGTCAGGGATAACCAGGTGCTGAAAGAGTCTGCATTTAACGTGTTGGAACTCCTGCGATGTCTCTGCCTTCATGTGTCCCACATGACAGTTCCCTCGCGCTCTCTCTCACTGGCTCACTCTCTCTCACACTCTCTCTCATTCTTTCTCTCAGTTACTTTCCCTCTCTCTCTCACTCTCTCTCTCCCTCAGTCACTCTCTCTCACTCTCTCTCCCTCCCTCTCTCTCTCTTACTCATTCACTCATTCACTCTCTCTTACTCATTCACTCTCTCACTCTCTCTCCCTCAGTCACTCTCTCCCTCTCTCACTCTCTCTCTTATTCATTCACTCTCTCACTCACAGTTTCTTACTCATTCACTCTCTCACTCTCTCTTACTCATTCACTCTCTCACTCACTCAGTTTCTTACTCATTCACTCTCTCATTCTCTCTCCCTCTCTCTCTCTTACTCATTCACTCTCTCACTCACTCAGTTTCTTACTCATTCACTCTCTCATTCTCTCTCCCTCTCTCTCTTACTCATTCACTCTCTCACTCACTCAGTTTCTTACTCATTCACTCTCTCATTCTCTCTCCCTCTCTCTCTTACTCATTCACTCTCTCACTCACTCAGTTTCTTACTCATTCACTCTCTCCCTCTCTCTTACTCATTCACTCTCTCACTCAGTTTCTTACTCATTCACTCACTCTCTCTCCCTCTCTCACTCATTCATTCTCTCACTCACGTTCTTACTCATTCACTCTCTCTCACTCATTCACTCTCTCACTCATTCAGTTTCTTACTCATTCGCTCTCTCTCTCTCACACACACACTCCATCCTACTCCCTCCCCCTTCTGTTCAAACGATCCAATTTCGGGTCGGGTTCCCTGAGCAGCCTTCCCACTATAGAAGTAGCTGTCAGACGAAGCAGACACACACACACCGCGCTCTGCGCCCTGGAGCAGACAATTACCGCCAGATTTTCCGCCTGTCCACTGGAGCTGCCAGACTCTCTGAAATGGACCGACCCTTTCTCCAGCTCGCCTTGTGTCTACTCTTGCCCCCACTGGTAAGTCTGATCTTCCCAGAACTCTACAGACAGATTGAACACTGTGATGCACACTGTAAACGGGGTTAATGCACTCTCTGGCTGCTTCTGGAGTTGGGACTGTGGACACTCGAGCCTCCTCCTGTCTTTATATATTCTGTACTCTCCCGCTGAGTGTGTTGTGACCCAAGGGGAGTGAGGACTTCAAAAAGATAGAGCTGAAGTTTAGGGATTTTTGGAACTGACGGGGTCAGTAACCCAGATGCTTTTGTGCTCAGTTGTTGCTCGATTTTGAATGACCAGCCCAGCCTGAACTGTGTCTGACCTCCATCCCCCTGTCAGAACCAGGGCTGAAAGCTGTACCTTTTAGTGAAGGTGATTTGAGGTGAACAAGTCCCCATTTCTCCCCTGAACCGCCTCGCCCCTCAATTCCAAAGTCGAGGGTTCTAAATGCCTGTGTCAGAGGCGAGTGTATCTCTCGGTCCAACCCTCTGAATCCCACTGACGTTAGGTCTCCCTGCTATCGGAAAGATGTTGTGAAACTTGAAAGGGGTGCAGAAAAGATTTACAAGGATGTTGCCAGGGTTGGAGGATCTGAGCTACAGGGAGAGGCTGAACAGGCTGGGGCTGTTTTCCCTGGAGTGTCGGAGGCTGAGGGGTGACCTTATAGAGGTTTATAAAATCATGAGGGTCATGGATAGGGTAAATAGACAAAGTCTCTTCCCTGGGGTGGGGGAGTCCAGAACTAGAGGGCATGTTTGGGAGGGGAAATATATAAAAGGGACCCGAGGAGTAACTTATTCACACAGAGGATGGAATGAGCTGTCAGAGGAAGTGTTGGAGGCTGGTACAACATTTCAAAGATATTTGGGCAGGTCCATGACTGAGAAGGGTTTGGAGGGATATGAACCAATTGCTGGCAAATGGGAGGAGTTCAGGTTAGGAAGCCTGGTCAGCATGGATGTGTTGGACCGAAGGGTCTGTTTCTGTGCTGTATGGCTCAGTGACTGTGGTCCGAGTCTCTCCCATACAGGGCGACAATCTCTCTGCACCCGCTCTGTCACAGTCTTGTCTGATTGAGCAATGTCACCACTGGCCTGACCTACTCCACCTCTTGTCCTAACCGGGTCCCTCCGTGCCCAGCATCAGCTGAGTGAACCGGCTCTACTGCGTATCTGGTCACTGACACCTAGACTCTCTGAGTGAACTGCAAACCACCAGCCTGTTGTTTTGAAATGGATTCTGCACTTGTATCTTGCAGTCCTCCACGTTTCCATTCCTTCTCCATGCCTTGTCAATATTCTGATTTATCGGTCGGGGGTCCAGAATCGGCCATATTGAAGCCCACCCGATACAATTTGCCAACTCAGTCAATCTGTCAAGGTCTCTGCCTGAGGTTCTGCTCTCATCTCACAATGTACTGTCCCTTTTAGAACCAGAGAAGTGATAGAGCACAGAAGGGGATCGTTCGGCCCGTTTGGTCCATGCTGATCCAAAGATACCCAGCCTCCCCTTTTTAGCCCCATCTTGCTGCATACGTCCCTGTGGTCCTGCAGCTTAAAGTCCTTAACGTGCAGCTGCAGGACATTGCTAAAAGAGTTTAGCTTTCTGCCTCCACCCCCAACTCAGGCAGCGAATTCCAGACCCCCACCACGTTCTCTGCAAACAAGGTGTTTCTGCGCATCCCCTCTCATCCCTCTGCCACTGAGCTCGAATCCATGACCCCTGGGTTATGAAGTCTCTGCCAAGAGAAATGGCTTCCTCCTGTCTACTCTATTTGTACTCCTCACAATTTTGCATACCTCAATCACATCTCCTCCTCCCCCCCACCTCAGCCAAGTCTGGTGCGAGGAAAACAACCACAGCCTCTCCATCCCCTCCTTGTGGCTACAATTCCCCAGCTCTGGCAACATCCCAAATACTTGCATTAGTGTCTTTGGAGAAAGCAGCTCTCTCCACATTTGTCCAAGCCATTAGTAAATGTTTTGGAGTTTCGAGACCCCTAGTTCAGATCCCCAGGGAGTGACACATACCACATGCGGTCAATCCAAGACTCCCTTATGTAAAAGGCTATCTCTGTCACAGCCAACAATTACTCGTGTTTGTCCCTGGGCTATCTCTCATTCTATGCTCATTCATTTTTTTTCCAACAATCTTTTCTGGGGAGCCTTACATCCGTGGTTCTAATGGATAAGGAATGCCTTTCCCTCTTTCATCAATACCCTCATCCAAGAATTCAGCTGGGTTACTGAAGCTGCTGTTATCTCAAGTATAGCTGAGCTCATTCTCTCTGATCAGCTTGGATCAGGTGAGTTGCTCAGCAAACATATCCAAAATGTTCTGTTAGTTTCATCACATAACAACAAGCCATAAACTACTGTCTTAAAAGTGCTGGATAAACTCAGTGTTGGAATACTGTCAATAGTGGAGTGCTGGAAAAGCACAGCTGCAAATGTGTTGCTGGTCAAAGCACAGCAGGCCAGGCAGCATCTCAGGAATAGAGAATTCGACGTTTCGAGCATAAGCCCTTCATCAGGAATAAGAGCTCTTATTCCTGATGAAGGGCTTATGCTCGAAACGTCGAATTCTCTATTCCTGAGATGCTGCCTGGCCTGCTGTGCTTTGACCAGCAACACATTTGCAGCTGTGATCTCCAGCATCTGCAGACCTCATTTTTTACTGCTGGAAAAGCACAGCAGGTCAGGCAGCATCCGAGGAGCAGGAGAATCGACGTTTCGGGCAAATGCCCTTCATCAGGAAGTCCCTCTCGTTGGGAATGCTGTATCCAGTTCTGGTCACCATGCTATAGGAAAGTTACTATTAAATTGGAACAGGTGCAGAAAAGATTTAGCAGGCTGTTACCAGGACTGGAGAATGAGGGGCAGAAATAAGGTGAATAATAAATGTCTTTTTCGCAGCATTCAAAACTAGAGGGCATTATTTTTAAGGTGAGAGGAGAAAGAATTGAAAGGACCCAAGAGGCAACTTTTTCACATCGAGGGAGGTTTGTATATGAACTGCCTGGGGGAGTGGTAGATGCAGGTACAGTTACAGCATTGAAGAAACATTTTGACAGGTACGTGACTAGGAAAGGTTTAGAGGGATATGGGCTAAGCATAGGCAGGTGGGGCCAGTTTAGTTTGGGGAACTCGGTCAGCATGGACTGGCTGGACCGAGGAGTTCTGCTTCAATGCTGAATGACTCACTGTGGGCTGGCAGCATCTGCACAGAGAATTCTCTGAAACTTGCAGTCTTGTGCAGCTATGAACAAAATGATAAATTATAATTTTGTAGTGGTTTGGAGAGAGTGTCCAAAACGCTTGTTGTAAAGCACTCCAATTTACTGGAAAATTCGATCAGCGTTAGATTTAATTCTCAGGAACTGACGTATTCTCTTGTGCAAATCCAAAGTGCAGGTTTCACAGAGTTTGCTTATATCTGGGTGGCACAGTGGTACAGTGGCTAGCACTGCTGCCTCACGGCGCCAGAGACCCGGGTTCAGTTCCCACCTCAGGTGACTGACTGTGTGTAGTTTGCATGTCTCCCCGTGTCTGCGTGGGTTTCCTCTGGGTGCTCCAATTTCCTCCCACAATCCAAAGATGTGCGGGTCAGGTGAATTGGCCATGCTAAATTGCCCATAGTGTTAGGTGAAGGGGTAAATGTAGGGTGTGGGTGGGTTGCGCTTCGGTGGGTCAGTGTGGACTTAGAAGTAACATAATCTAATCTGCAGGATTACGACTATTCCAGGGGAGGTTTATACATTCCCTTCACTACTTTTCAAGCTTGGCTTAATCAGTCCGGCGTTAGAAAGCAGGGGGCACCCCCCCCCCCCTCCCCCCCCAAGAACTCAAACTGAAAGACCGAAAGACGAGCACCTCTCCCTATAACCTGGATAAGGAGTGTGCAAAGTGTTGTGACCTGCTTTTCAGCAACTTCTAGTGGTTAGATAAATTAAACCCCTGACACTCACTTTAAAATCAACAAGTAACAATGTATTTATCTAACTCTAACAGTAAACCAATTGACAAAACTAATAACACACCGAATAAATCCCTTCTAACTTGTAACTATCCACGAATAAAGCAAGATTCTAATCGTCTGCTGTTTCAATAAATACAAATCCCATTCATATGTAGAGAAAATAACATTTATTATCTTAAAATTAAAGCCAGGTTACGTGTCTTGCAGAATGTTATAGAACATAGAAAAATACAGTGTAGTACAGGCCCTTTGGCCCTCGATGTTGCGCCGATCCAAGCCCACCTAACCTACACTAGCCCACTATCCTCCATATGCCTATCCAATGCCCATAAAGAGGGAGAGTCCACCACTGCTACTGGCAGGGCATTCCATGAACTCACGACTCGCTGAGTAAAGAATCTACCCCTAACATCTGTCCTATACCTACCACCCCTTAATTTAAAGCTATGCCCCCTCGTAATAGCTGACTCCATACGTGGAAAAAGGTTCTCATGGTCAACCCTATCTAAACCCCTAATCATCTTGTACACCTCTATCAAGTCACCCCTAAACCTTCTCTTCTCCAATGAGAACAGCCCCAAGTGCCTCAGCCTTTCCTCATACGATCTTCCTACCATACCAGGCAACATCCTGGTAAACCTCCTCTGCACCCGTTCCAGTGCCTCCACATCCTTCCTATAGTATGGCGATCAAAACTGTACACAATACTCCAGATGCGGCCGCACCAGAGTCTTATACAACTGCAACATGACCTCAGGACTCCGGAACTCATTTCCTCTACCAATAAAAGCCAGTACGCCATATGCCTTCTTCACAGCACTATTTACCTGTTCTGTGGCTTCTCCGGAGATTTTTCTGTCAGGAATGTCTTTGCCATCGATGGTACTGTTGTTATTTGGATGGTGCTTTTTCTAACAATTAGAGGAGATTGTGAGAGCCAGTGATTGTGAGGGCTGTTAGCTCTTGCAGGTGGCAGCTAGCTCTGGGGTCTTTGTCTGCCTGCCCCCTTCTTTTATATTCTTGATGACATATCAATATTTCATATAATATGTTGTCAAAACCACCAGATTTAGATTTAATAGGTTTTTGGTATCTAAGTACGAGGTTCATATTGACTGGCTAAATTCAAAAGCCTGTTGTTAAACAAAAAAACTGCTGCTTTCGATATAAATGTTTCAGTTCGGGCACTCTGTGTACTTGCAAACTTCCAAGCTGCTGCTCAGAAACATCCATTTTAAATCCCTAAATGCAGAAAAAGCACACGGTCTTTTAAAGGGACCATACAATGCTCCACCACCACTACCACCCCCCCCCCCCCCCCCACCCATTCCCAACACTCTACAATATTACAGTTTTACAACCACCAAATTCTAACTTCCTGTCTCCCAATCTACAAATTGCCGTAACCCACTTCGTGACTCAGGGCATAGAGTATAAAAATGGGCAAGTCATGTTTCAACTGTGTAGAATTACAGTGAGGCCACGTTGGAATATGGTGTACAGTTCTAGTTGCCATCCTACCAGAAGGATGCAGAGGGAACAGAAATGATTTAGCAGGATGTTGCCTGGTTTGGAAGTTATTAGCCATGAGGAGAGATTGGACAAACTTGGTTTACTTTCACTTGAACATCAGAGGATGAGGGGGTGACCTGATCGAATTGTACAAAATAATGAGAGGCACGGATAGAATGGATAGTCGGAGTCTTTTTCCCAGGATAGGAATGTCATTAACTAGAGGATATGGGTTTAAGATTAAAAGGGGTAAGTTTTTTTTTGCACAGAGGATGCTAAGTGCCTGGAATGCACTGCTAGAGGTGGTAGTGGACGCAGATAATAGCAACTCTTAAGGAGCACCTTGACAGATACGTGAATAGAGGGTTACGGATTGCCCCATGATTTCTGTGCCTTGCATCTTGTCTGAATGTAATGTGGAGGTTGTCTGGAAACCAAAGCACCTGGAGTAAACCCCACAGGGGGGACGTGCAAACACCACACAGACAGTCGTCAGAGGCTGGAATCGAACCTAGGTTCCTGGCGCTGTGAGGCAGCAGTGCTAACCACTGAGCCACTGCACCACCCCATGAGAAAGTGTAAAGCTACAAATGTTTGATTCGCATAGAGACAGCTCAAACACGGTGGTCTGAAATTACAGACATTTCCTTCCAAAGTGATTACCAGTCAACACTTTTTCATCCATTTATTAATTGCATTTATTTATTTAAAAGGCAGAATTAACTTGCATTTACCCAGGGACTGCTGTTAACTGTAACTTCCACTCTCCAACTCCCATTAACTTTATTTTGACAGACTGTAATGTAGTTACCGTTGTACAGGCAGAAGCAGCCCCCATGCACAGCAAAATCCCACAAACAGCGCGGAGATAACTATCAATATCACAAAGGCCACCAGCATAACGTCATACATAAAAATGAGAGACTACGGATGCTGGAAATCTGAAACAAAAACATTGAAAAAGCTGGAGAAATTCAGCAGGTCTGATGAAGATAGAAACAGAGTTAATGTTCTGAATCTGGTGTGACCGTTAGTCAAAGGAGCCTCATACAGGTCATTATCTCTGTCTTTCTCTCTCTCCACTGTTACTCTGGTATAATATACCTTCTATATTTGAATCTTTTTAATTTCCCTGTGAGGGATAACTTTGATCTCAGCACTGCACCAGAGCATCAGCAATGATATTTCTTACTACCTCTATGAAATTAAAAAATGCAAGCCCTGGCAAATTTTATTCAGACCATAGAATCCCTACAGTATGGGAACAGGAAGGGCTTATGCCCGAAACGTCGAATTTCCTGTTCCTCGGATGCTGCCTGACCTGCTGCGCTTTAGCCAGCAACACATTTTCAGCACAGATTGTCAGCCTACACTAACCCTCAGACCCACACTCCTACCCTACTGTTTTAACCCTAAATTTCCCATGGCTAATCCACCAAGCCTACACATTCCTAGACACCATGGGCAATTACCCATGACCAATTCACCTAACCTGCTCATCTCTGTGCTGAGGGAGGAAACCGAACACCCGGAGGAAACCCGCGCAGACACAGGGAGAATGTGTAAACTCCACACAGACAGTCCCCCGTGGCTGGAATTGAACCTGGGTCCCTGGTGCTGTGAGGCTGCAGTGCTAACCACTCAGGTCCTCCCTGTTCTTGGCATTCTATGAAATTAGAGTCACAGACCCATTTCCCTTTAATCTGGGATCAGACTGGGCACAGACCCAAGAACCTTCTACACAATGAATCATAGAATAGAATCCCAAGTGTGGAAACGGGCCCTTCGGCTCAACAAGCCCATACCGACCCTTTGAAGTGTAATCCACCCAGACCTATTCCCCTACCCTATTACTGTACATTTACCCCTGACTAACCTAGCTGAAAATGTGTTGCTGGTTAAAGCGCAGCAGGTCAGGCAGCATCCAAGGAACAGGAAATTCGACGTTTTGGGCATAAGCCCTTCACAAGGATCCTGATGAAGGGCTTATGCCCAAAACGTCGAATTTCCTGTTCCTTGGATGCTGCCTGACCTGCTGCGCTTTAACCAGCAACACATTTTCAGCTCTGATCTCCAGCATCTGCAGACCTCACTTTTTACCCCCTGACTAACCTACACATGCATCTAACCTACACATCCCTGAACTCTATGAGCAACTTGGCATGGCCCATCCACTCTAACCTGCACATCATTGGACAGTGGGAGGAAACTACAGGCACTGGGAGAATGTGCAAACTCCACACAGACAGCCACCCAAGGCCGGGACCCAACCCAGGTCCGTGGTGCTGTGAGGCAGCAGTGCTAACCACTGAGCCACCATGTCACCCAGTAAGGTTGATGCCTTTTCATATAAGCTTGCCGATTAATTCTAATAGACATTTCTGTTTGTTTTGTATCTTCTTCACATGCACATTTTCCTTGCTCTTTGGGAAATAGCACGGATGAGCTGGCCGATTGTCAACTTATTTAAACTTCCATAGTCCGAAAACCCGAGAGTGGGACTTCAACCCGAAGGTGCTGGCTGAGAGACGGAGGATGGGGTCGGTGGGGGGGTGAGGTTCTATACACTCAGTCAGACTGCAATCTGTAACCTGATTAATGTCTGGGGGATCGAATCCAAGTTGCTTGCTGCACATGATGACTGTTCACTGAAAAATATAATTAGGATCTGCTTTCTGTAGTTACAAGCCAGTGAGTACTATCCACAAGACGCACGCAGAAATCCGCCAAAGATCCTTCCAAACCCATGACCATTTCCAAACAGAAGGACAAGGGCAGCAGATACACCCCCTGGAAGATCCCTCCAAGACATTCACCATCCTGATTTGGAAATATATTGGTGTTCCTTCAGTGTTGCTGGGTCAAAATCCTGGAAGTCCCTCCCTAGGGGGTCACCTACATGCAGCAGTTCAAGAAGTCAGCTCACCCCCACCTACTCAAGGCCCCAAAGGGTTGGACAATATATTCCGGGACCAGCCGGCAACACCCACATAGAGTCATCCAGCAAGAGATAGGCCCTTTCGTCGAACCAGTCCATGCCAACCCAAACTGAACGTGGCTGCCTGTTCCTGGCCCATATCCCTCCAACCCTTTCCTATTCATATACCTATCCAAGTGTCTTTTAAACATTATAACTGTACCTGCATCCACCACTTCCTCAGGAGATTCAGTCCACACATGTGAGCCACTCCCTGTGTAAAAGAAGTTCATCCTCTTGTATCCTTTTTAAATCTTTCTCCTCTCACCTTAAGAAAGTCTTGAAATCCCACGCGCCACAAATAGATTTAAGAGAACCGGACAACAGTGTGACTATTGCATTCCCCAGCACAGGAAGCAGGCCATTCTGCCAGCAGAGTCTGTGCTGGGTTTTCGAAAGACTCCCCATTTGCTCCCAATCCCCCTCCCTTTAAAATATTGACCCACTGCCCTTTCCAAAGATGTGGTCAACTCTGCCTCCCTGTGCCTCCATTATTTCCAATAGATCAAGTAGTAAGCTGCTTTGCATGAAAGTATTGCTCCCGCGACTCCTCACGGTAACTTGGAGAATGTCCATATGATTACAGTGGCTTCAGGCCAACAGTCCTGCTCAAAATCCCCCTCATTAAAACTCTCCATAACCAGATATCCTTCAGCAAAACCAAATAGTGATTCATTTTCGAGGGAGACAAGAGGAAAGGCGTTCAAAATGAGACAGTTTTTACAACAAGGGGCAGGGTCAGCCACAGCTGTTTGCAAGAGAAGTGTTTGCAAGTGGCAACCCAAGTTGAGGAAACTCCTCAGGATTTATAAATAGAGTAGCAGTGTACTGAGACAAGGAAGTTCTGCTCAAGATTTACAACCTGGTTAATCTTCAACTGGAATGCTACGTTCCTTTCTGGACCCCACCCTTTAGGAAGTTGTCAAGGGCTTGGAGAACTGCCAGAGCTGAAGGACTCCAGTGACACTGAACGACTGGAGAACTTCAAGTTGTTGTTCTGTCGACCAGATAATTAGTTAAAGAGAGGGCTCAGGAAGGGATTACTTGGATAAGGAGGATCTTAAAATTAGTCATTTCTGGAGTTCTAGATTAGATTCGATTAGGTTCCCTACAGTGTGGAAACAGGCCCTTCGGCCCAACAAGTCGACACCGACCCTCTGAAGAGTAACCCACCCAGACCCATTTCCCTCTGACTAATGCACCTAACACTGTGAGCAATTTAGCATGGCCAATTCACCAAACCTGCATGTCTTTGGACTGTGGGAGGTAACCGGAGCACCCGGAGGAAACCCACACAGACATGGGGAGAACGTGCAAACCCCACACAGACAGTCGCCTAATGGAGGAATCAAACCTAGGATCCTGGTGCTGTGAGGCAGCAGTGCTAACCACTGAGCCTCTTTTTAAAAAGTCATTTAGTATAGAACTGCTGATAAAGACACTTTTTGTTTGAAACCTTTTTGCCTTGCACTGATCAGGACTATTCATAAGAATACCAATTTAAAGTGAAAGGTTATAACAAATGACAACAGGGTGATGATGGGTTAGAATCATAGAGACCTCTACAGTGTGGAAGCAAGCCATTCAGCCCATCAAGTCCACAACACCTACCCTCTGAAGAGGATCTCATCCAGACTCACCCCCGCCCCCGCACTCTATCCTTGTAACCCTGCACCCTCCCATGGCTAATCCACCTCCCCTACACATCCCTGAACACTATGGCCAGTTCAGCATGGCCAATCCACCCTGACCTGCACATCTTTGGACTGTGGGAGGAAACCGGGGCACGCAGAGGAAAGCGACGCAGACACGGGGAGAATGTGCAAACTCCAAACAGACAGTCACCTGAGGCTAGAATCAAACCTGATTCATGTGATGGGGTGGTAATTGGCTGGGTTGAATTGTTCTGCTTTCTGTGTACAGGACATACCTGGGCGATGTTCTACATTGTGGGGTAGATGCCAGTGTTGTAACTGTACTGGAACAGCTTGGTTAGGGGAGAGGCAAGTTCTGGAGCACAAGCCTTCAGTACCATTGCTGGAATGTTGTCAGGGCCCATAGCTTTTGAAGTATCCAGTGTCTCCAACCATTCCTTGATATCACGTGGAGTGAATGGAATTGGCTGAAGACTGGGATCTGTGATGCTGGGGACCACTGGGGGAGGCCGAGATGGACCATCCCCTCAGCACTTCTGGCTGAAGATTGCTGGGAAAGCTTCAGCCTTATCTTTTGACTGAAGTTCTAAGGCCCTCCTATCGCTAAGGATGGGGACTTTTGTGGAGCCTCCTCCTTGAGTGAGCTGTTCAATTCTGCACCAGCATTCACAGTGTTTGGTTGTGGAATCACGTTGCTCTGGCCTCAGAGTCCAATGGGATCTTGATCAGCTGGGCAATGGGCTGAGGAGTGGCAGATGGAGTTTAATTTCGATAAATGTGAGGTGCTGCATTTTGGAAAAGCAAATTAAGGTCGGACTTATACACTTAATGGTAACATCCTCTGGAGTGTTGCTGAACAAAGAGACCTTGGAGTGCAGGTTCATAGCTCCTTGAAAGTGGAGTCGCAGGCCGATAGGATAGTGAAGAAGGCGTTTGGTATACTTTCCTTTATTGGCCAGAGTATCGAGTATAGGAGTTGGGAGGTCATGTTGTGGCTGTACAGGATGTTGGTTAGGCCACTTTTGGAATATTGCATACAGTTCTGGTCTCCCTGCTATAGAAATGATGTTGTGAAATGTAAAAGGGTTCAGAAAAGATTTACAAGGATGTTGTCAGGGTTAGAGGGTTTGAGTGATAGGGTGGGGCTGTTTTCCCTGGAGCGTCAGAGGCTGAGGTTTGTAAAATCATGAGGGCCATGGATAGGGTAAATAGACAAAGTCTTTTCCCTGGGGTGGGTGAGTCCAGAACTAGAGGGCATAGGTTTAGGGTGAGAGGGGAAAAATTTCAAGAGACGACTTTTTCACGCAGAGGGTGGTGTGTGTATGGAATGAGCTGCCAGAGGAAGTGGTGGAGGCTGGTACAATTACAACATTTAAAGGCATTTGGATGGGTGAATGAATAGGAAGGGTTTGGAGAGGTATGGGCCAAATGCTGGCAAATGGGACTAGGTTAATTTAGGATATCTGATCAGCAAGGGCGTGTTGAATCAAAGGGTCTGTTTCTGTGCTGTATGTCTCTATAACTCTATGACCTACTGCTTATTTTGTCTTGCCTGTAAGCCATTCTGTATGTGAATGCATGGAAAGGACTAGAAACTGAAAGACAAATGCTGGAGAAACACAGCAGGTCTGGCAGCATCTGTGGAGAGAGAAACAGAGTTAACATTGTTACTTCAAGACATGACTCGAAACGTTAACTCTGGTTCTCTCTGCAGATGTTGCCAAATTTGCTGAATTTCTCCAGCACTTTTTGGATTCAAGGTGTTTCAGGAAGGAGGGAGAGTTAAATTACAAAGCACGGTGGCTCAGTGATAAGTACTGCTGCCTCACAGCGCCAGGGTTCCATTCCACCACTGGGTGACTGTCTGTGGGGATTTTCCCCATTCTCCCCGTGTCTGCGTGGGTTTCCTCCCACAGTCCAACAATATGCAGGTGGATTGTCCATGGCAAATGGGGACAGGATGGGTCTGGATAGGACGCTCTTTGGAGGGTCAGTGTGGACTTGGTGGGCCAAAGAGTCTCCTCCTGTCGAGATTTCATTGATTCAGGAGAGCACTGTAGTAACAGAGAAAGCAAATGTCCCACTGGGATTAAGGATAGAATTAATTTGTCCAGATTAAAGAAAGGATGCACATCGTAGTCCCATCGCTTTGTGTAAACTTAATGCCAATAACTAACAAGAAGGATGGAGAGGAGCACATTTGGAAGGGAAATGCAGAGCGGTCTAAAATTTGTAAGGTGTTTGTAATGGGAAATTCCAACTACCAATGTATAGACTGGGATAGTAGCTGTGTGAAGGGCAGAGCGTATTCAGGAAACGTTTCTGCATCAGTATGTTTCTCGAGTCGAAAGGTGTGGCGCTGGAGAAGCACAGTAGGTCAGGCAGCATCAGGAAAGTTGCTGATTCAGGCATAAGCCCGTCATCAGAATGATGGAGTGGCTGGCAAGGTCTGGCAGCATCTGTGAAGAGGAATCAGAGTTAACCTTTCAGGTCCGGTGACCCTTCCTCAGAACTGATGGTAACTAGGTAGCAGGCAGCAGGTAGGGTTGGGGGGTAGGGAGTAAGGAATAAATGGTAGGTGGGGATAGAGCCCTAAGGTAAAGAAGAACAGTTGGACAGACACAGGGGAGGGTGAATAGCTGTTAATGGGAAATGTTAGTGGCTAACAATAGGTAGATTAGATTAGATTCCCTACAATGTGGAAACAGGCCCTTCGGCCCAACCAGTCCACACTGACCCTCCGAAGAGTAACCCACCCAGACCCACTTCCCTCGAACTGATGCACCTAACACTATGGGCAATTTAGCATGGCCAATTCACCTGACCTGCACACCTTTGGACTGTGGGAGGAAACTGGAGCGCCCGGAGGAAACCCACGCGGACACGGGAAGAATGCGCAAACTCCACATAAACAGTCACCCGAGGCTGGAATCGAACCTGGGACCCTGGTGCTGTGAGTGTGTAATGTTAGACTATGTGATAAAAAGGCCTGGTGTGTGGGGTAGCTTTAACATCCCACTGTGTTTCCTGTCCAATGTCTCTGTCTCTGGCTTGCTGCAATGCTCCAGTGAAGCTCAGCACAAGCTGGAAGAACAGCATCTCAATTTCCCCTGCAGCCTTTGGAACCCAATATTGATGTGGAGCATATTAAAACTTGTGAGATTAAGCTACAGTATAACAGGGGTTAGATTTGCAAATGCTAATGCTAGTGCAAGATATTGACTTGCAAATGCGGTTAACATTGGCTTGAAGCAGAAAGGGACATACAGGTTGTTGCCTCGATGTTGTGGTTAGAATGTGGTGAACAGCTAACTCATAAATAAGCTAAAAAAAAATCCAAAACAGGAAAACTATTGTTGTGGAGGACGCAACATGTCAACATCTGGTCAGCATCTGAAAAGAAATGAAGCCAATTATTTGAAAACCCTTGCGGACTTGTAGTCGGCAGGATTGCAAAGATGAATGTTGGGACACTGACGACTCCCTACACCCTATCAGCGAGGTAAGGACTCCTCAATTCTAAAACTTCTCGAGTGATAGTGAGGCCTACTTCATCTACCGTCATCCGTATTCAGTCCACGATCTCCGACTTGAGCCCATATTATGTACAGACGTCTGTAACTGGCAGAGAAAGAGTGTGAACCCTGGCCTATGGCTCATCAAGTCTCATCAGCTCCAAGTCCATATAAATAACCAGAAACAGTGTCCAAGTCTGAATAACCTACAACAGTGAAAGGAAGACAGACCCCACCTGATACTATTGAAGACAAAGTTCCCCAAAACATGAAGGAATACATCGAACAACAATTCGACCTCTTGAAAACTTTGACTGAGATCCTTCAGAAGTGTAGAGCCTCCATGTGACAATGGTCCCTGGATGATGTGAAACATATTTGGGGTAAAACCACTCGACTAAAAAATTTTAAAAAACAGATTCGCTGGTCTCTGTATGCGGTGTGACAAATTAAACAGCGACAAAAGAAAACATCGATAAATCTAATCTTGATTGTGAAAGTAATAATCTAAAGGAACAACTGGAAGCTGCTTGGGAAATGACAAAATAAAAATTGGCTGAGAAGCGAGAAGCTTCACTCATGAAAAATCCTCCACCCTCACCCTATCCGAGTACTCCCCTGACTCTGGGATACCCTGAGACGTGGGTAAAGTGCAGGTTCTGGGAAATGGGAGCGAACAACATGGTCCCAGCTCTAGTCAGTCTGAAGAAGAGGACCAACCATTTAATTTACAGCCTGGTACAGACCAGGACCCACAAGAAGGGAAGCGTAAAGGATGATATTAGAGTCAGCAACATCGGGCGAAAGTGAGGACTGCAGATGCTGGAGATCAGAGTCTAGATCAGAGTGGTGCTGGAAAAGCACAGCAGGTCAGGGAGCATCCGAGGAGCAGCAAAATCCACGTTTCGGGCAAAAGCCCTTCATCGGGAATCATTCTGCAGATGCTGGAGATCAGATTCAAGATTAGAGTGGTGCTGGAAAAGCACAACAGGTCAGGTAGCTTCCAAAGAGCAGGAAAATCGATGTTTCGGGCAAAAGCCCTTCACGGTGGCTCAGTGGTTAACACCAATGCCTTACAGCGCCAGGAACCGGGATTTGATTCCAGCCTCAAGTGGCTGTCTGTGTGGAGTTTGCACATTCTCCCCCGTGTCTGCGTGGGTTTCCTCCCACAATCCAAAGATGTGCAGGTTAGGTGAATTGGCTGTGCTAAATTGCCTGTAGTGTAGGTTATTAGTCAGAGGGGAATGGATCTGGGCGGGTTACTCTTCAAAGAGTTGGTGTGTACTTGTTGGGCCGTTGGGTCTGTTTCCACACAGTAGGGTTTTAGTTTAAGCGACTGCTGAACATAAACATGGATGGCAGTAAATTGAGGGGTGTGTAGGTTAGCTTGATCTTAGATTGAGATAAATGCTTGACACAACATCGTGGGCTGAAGGGCCTGTACTGTGCTTTTCTAGGTTCTACGTTCTACGACAAAGGTGTAGTTAAATATGGGCAACTCTCAAACCTCCCAATCCCAAACAGGTAGAAAGATGTTCCAAAGAGCTGCCTCACCCAAAAAAAACGGGAGACACGCAAAAGGTTAAGAATATCCACCCTGTGGATGGAGTACAAGGGTTGTCTGTCATGGTAGGAGGCAATGCAAGCAGGAAACTGGAGAAGGAAGTTAGAGAGGGACTAGGTGACAATGGTCAAGACCTTGATGATGAATAGAAAGCTATTAGGGATTGACTGAAGGTTAATGGTCCACCACTTAAGAGAGGTTGGAGTCAAACCACAGCATCTCAGCAAAAAAGCAATGATGAATTATGGGACTACGCAGAAAGGTTTGTGGCCAACTGGATAGAACATTCCGGCCTGGCATTAGGACACAGACGTGGCAGAAATTGGCAGTAGTTGCCTGGCGTCGCTGAAAGCGGCCTTTGTCGCAGGGTCAAAACGCGAGCTGGCAAAAACGTTAAAGGTGACGGTCCCCGATTGGGAGACTAGATTGTGAAATCATTGAAGAGGATGGAAAGGGGTATGGAATCTAAACTTAGAACCACGCAGGCTGTGGTAACAACTTACATAGACCTCTGGGTAAATGTCACAACTGTGAGCAAGGTGGACATTGGGCGAAGATCTGTACGGTTAAGAAGATGGCTGTAGGTGGACCAAAGCCTGCACTGAAACAGGGCACTCTGTGACTGAATGGGCCTAACTGGAACACATTGAGGGCATGTCCCCAGGACAGCAGAAGGCACTCCTGGATATATTGTCCTTTGGACACTGGAATTTTGGAACTGACCTTGCTTACCTTTTGATAGACATAATCTGCTCTTTGATGGTGAGCGGCAGACTGCAATCAGAATAGGGGGAAAAGGAAAGACCTGGGAGCGGCTGGTACGGATATGAAGAAAAACAAAACCGAGAGAGAGGGACAGAGAGACCAGCTTTTGATGCTGCGTTCACTGAACTAAGTGTTAACTCTTTGTGGTCTGGTTTGAATGCACCTTTGTTCATTGGTGGTGTAATATTTATGTTTGCATTTCGAGACCCAGGAATGCTTTGAACTCAGTTTGCATTTTGGGAAGGCGTGGTGATTTGATAGTGTGATGTGAGCCTGTATCAATGTGGAACATGTGGTTACATCCTTTTAAGGCAACATATGTAGTAGTGTAAAACAACAATCTGCAACAAAATGTTGATTTAAAAATTAGGGCGTGAAGCTTGGTTAAAAACAAAACCTCCTTGGATTTGGAAATGGTCACGTTTGGAATTTCATTTTCTGGCCAGAGTGAATTGGATGTCGCCAGGGTTGGAGGATTTGAGCTACAGGGAGAGGCTGAATGAGCTCAGGCTGATTTCCCTGGAGCGTTGGAGGCTGAGGGGTGACCTTATAAAAGTTTATAAAATTATGAGGGGCATGCATAGGATAAATAGGCATCCCTGGGGCGGGTGAGTCCAGAACTAGAGGGCATAGGTTTAGGGTGAGAGGGGAAAGATATAAAAGAGACCTAAGAGGCAACTTTTTCACACAGAGGGTGGTACGTGTATGGAATGAGCTGCCAGAGGAAGTGGTGGAGGCTGGTACAATTGCAACATTTAAAAGGCATCTGGATGGGTACATGAATAGGAAGGGTGTGGAGGGATATGGGCCGGGTGCTGGCAGGTGGGACTTGGTTGGGTTGGGATATCTGGTCAGCATGGACGGGTTGGACTGAAGGGTCTGTTTCCGTGCTGCACATCTCTATGACTCTATGACATTAGTGAATCTTTAATTGTGGGTGATGAGATTGGCTCGTTGTAAGTGTACGTTGGTGTGAAAGCATCCAAAATTAGGAAACTGATAGCAAGGAGTTTTAAAAAGGAGACAACAACCTAATGAAGGAGGGGGGGGGGGGTGCTTTCCCTTGTTAGTTATCACATACTCATTTTCTGTCCAGGAGGAAGAGACACACACGGTCAACATAATTATTCCCAGCAGTTTCACCCCAACCATTAAACCACATCTAATTAATTCATTCCCCTTGGAGTGGAATGGATGGATACGTTTTGTTTTTGCGAATAATAGTATGAACTTCTGAAATTTTCTGCAACTTGCAGCGTTGCAAAGCAGTGATTGTGAGCTGTAGTGAAAGCTGATGTCTCAAAAATGAGAACTGGGGAATTCCGAGTCCATGTGTGATGTTAATGAGCAACCAGTGACTGAACTTGAGGCTTAATAAGAACTGTTATAATAGCCCAAAGGGGGCAGGTTGATCGTATTACTTCTTATTGTCGTGATTTTTATTCTGTATTTCTTGTCTGCGTTGCTTAACTGTTGTATTCAGTAAAAGCTGAAGCTTAAAGTTCGGGACTTTACTGCTGTTTAACTCTCTCAGCGCCCTAATTATTATTAAGTTAAAAATCACACAACACCAGGTTATAGTCCAACAGGTTTAATTGGAAGCACACTAGCTTTCGGAGCAACGCTCCTTCATCAGCTGATAATCACCTGATGAAGGAGCGTCGCTCCGAAAGCTAGTGTGCCTCCAATTAAACCTGTTGGACTATAACCTGGTGTTGTGTGATTTTTAACTTTGTACACCCCAGTCCAACACCGACATCTCCAAACCATGACTAATTATTATTGTTAGCTTGTGTGATTCTGTGTGGAAAGAATCAAAGGGGGCGGAGTTGTGGAGTACACTGAAAATTGTATGATTTAAACCACAACACAAAAATCTCACAACACCCGATTACAGCCCAACAGGTTTATTCGAAAGTACAAGCTTTTGTTGCGCTGCTCCTTCATCAGGTAGCTACTTCCATAAGCTTATACTTTCAAATTAATCTGGAGAAAGTGAGGACTGCAGATGTTGCTTATGCCTGAAACGTCGACTCTCCTGCTCCTCAGATGCTGCCCGACCAGTACCACACTCTCGACCCTTCCAAACCAAACTGGTGTTGTGTGATTTTCAACTTTGTCCAATCCAAAACCAACCTCCACATCATTGTTACTGCATAACAAGAGTTAGATTTGGAAATATTAATGCAAGACATTGACTTGCAAATAGGTTTAAAATTGGTTGAAAGGAGCATAAGTGACAAACATGTTGCTGCCTGGATGTTGTGGTTAGGATGTGGTGAACAGCTAACTCGTAAGTAGATTCAAAAGAAATGTATGAAAAACAGGGACAGAGCTATTACTGCAGAGGTGTCAACCATCTGGTCAACATCTCAAAAGAAATACATTTGGATATTTGAAAAAGATCGCAGACTCATTCCTTACTTTTTAAGGAATCTAATAGTCAAGTTCAATAATTTTATGACCAGAACTCTTCCATGTCCTAGCCCCCAACTCCACACACCAGGCCTTGTTGCCACATAGTCTGCCATTACACACTACCTATTGTGTGTCTGCCATTACACACTACCTATTGTGTGTCTGCCATTACACACTACCTATTGTTAGCCACAGGTAGGAAGTCCTGTTTGACAAAACTTTTCGAGTTTTCAAAGAGGTAACGAAGAGGATAGATGAGGGTGAGGCGGTGGATGTTGTTTGTATGGATGATAGTAAGGCCTTTGACAAGGCCCCGCATGACAGGCTAATCATGAGGGTTAGGCCACATGGGAGCCAGGGAGAGTTCGCTAATTGGATTCAAAATTGGCTCGAAGTTAGGTGATGGTTGAAGGTTGTTTCTCAGCCTGGAGGCCTGTGACTGGTAGTGTCCCACAGGAGTCGGTGCTGGGACATTTGTTATTTACATAAATAATCTGGATGTGAGTGTACAAAGCATGATTAGTAAGTTTGTAGATGATACTATCATTGATAGTGAGGATGGTTATCGAAAATTACAGATGGACCTGAATCAGATGGGGAAGTGGGCTGAGGACTGACAAATGCACGTTAATACAGATAAGTGTGAGGTGTTGCACCTTGGAAAATCAAACCAAGGTAAGACTTGTACAGTAAATGGTAAGGTGCTGAGCTGTGTTGTGGAACAGAGGGACCTAGGAGTACAGGTACGTAGTTCTTTGAAAGCGGTGTCACAGGTAGACAGAGTGGTGAAGAAGGTGTTTACCATGCTGGCCTTCATCAGTCGAGGCATTGAGTATAGGAGTTGGGACGTTATAAGTTGTTGGTGAGGCCCCACTTGAGTATTGTGTACTGTTTTGGTCACACTGTAAAGGAAAGGCTCAGGTAAACTGGAAAGAGGGTGAAGAAGATTTACAAAGATGTTGCCAGGACGGGTAGGCCTGAGTTATGGGGAGAGGTTGGCCAGGATCTGACTTTATTCCTTAGAACGGAGGAGAATGAGGGGTGACCTTATTGAGGCGTGTACAATCATGACGGGCATAGATAGGATCTATGTATATAGTCCCAGGGATGGGAAATTGAAAATATGAGGGATAGGTGAGAGGGGAAAGGTTTAGGAGGGACCTGAGGGGCAACTTCTTCACACAGAGAGTGGTGCGGGTATGGAGTGGGCTGCCAGAGAAAGTGGTTAAGGCAGGTACAATAGCAACATTTAAAAAACATTTGGTTAGGTATGTGAATGGGAAGGGTTTAGAGGGATATGGACCAAATGCAGGACATTAGGACTAGCTGAGTGGGCACCATGGTCAGCATGGGTCAGTTTGGGCTGAAGGGCCTCTGTCCACTCTTTGTTCAACTCTTCGTCCTCTTTAGCCTCTATCCCCACCTATTGCCTATTCCTTACCCACCCTATCTTCTGCATATAAACCAATATTTTCCAAGCCACCATCGGTTCTGAGGAAGGGTCATCGGACCCGAAACGTTAACTCTGATTTCTCTCCACAGATGCTGCCAGACCTGCTGAGCTTTTCCAGCAACTTCTGTTTTCATTCAGGAGCAGTGATCCCTGAACGGTAAAGGTTAAGATGGGCATGCTGTTCGATCTGTTCGACCGGTTTTGAAGAGGAACGTGTTATACAGGCATTTGGCTTCAGAAAAATCTTTGTTTTGGAAGTAATACTTTGCAGGAAAAAACACTTCAGTTTGGCGGTCTACAGGAGGTTGTGTATTTAACAGTGGAATAATTTAAAACCTTTGAACTGCCCTGGCCCAGCCTCAACACCAGTGGGAGGTTCTGAGACTGTGGCTTGTCCTGGGAAACAGAGTGAGTCTTAAGGCCTGAAACAGGCCTGAGCAGACAACAAAGTGGGAGCTCATCAAATTGCTGAGTATTGTGTTTAGAATTTAGAGTGCCTCAGCCAATCTACAATGCAGCACTTAAACCTCAAACCACAACTAGTCAGCCCTCATGATTGGAAAGATGAGTCATCAGTCAGAGGAAGTGTCAGGAATAACTTGTTAAAAGAGTCATAGGGTCAATGCCGAAACAGGCCCTTTGACCCATTGCGTCCAGGCTGGTCTAAAGCAAACACTTGACAATTTCTAATCCCATTTTTCAGCACATGGTCCATAGCCCTGTACACCTTAGCATCATCCGAATACTTCATAGAATCCCTACTTTGTGGAGATAGGCCATTCAGCCCATCAAGTCCACACTGACCCTCTGAAGAGCGTTGCAACCCCCTTCACTAACCTATCCCTGTAACCCTGTATTTCACATGGCTAAGCTGAAAATGTGTTGCTGGAAAAGCGCAGCAGGTCAGGCAGCATCCAAGGAGCAGGAGAATCGACAGGAAGGGCTCATGCCCGAAACGTCGATTCTCCTGCTCCTTGGATGCTGCCTGACCTGCTGTGCTTTTCCAGCAACACATTTTCAGCTCTGATCTCCAGCATCTGCAGTCCTCACTTTCCCCTTTCCCATGGCTAACCCACCTAGCCTGTCATCCCTGGACACTATGGGGCAATTTCCCATGGCTGCTTCCTTGGGTGGCATGGTGGCTCAGTGGTTAGCACTGCTGCCTCACAACACCAAGGTCCCAGGTTCGATTCTAGCCTCGGGTGGCTGTCTGTGTGGAGTTTGCACATTCTCCCCGTGTGGGTTTCCTCCGGGTGCTCCGGTTTCCTCCCACCAATCCAAAAATGTGTAGGTTAGGTGAATTGACCATGCTAAATTGTCCATAGTATTAGGTGCATTAGTCAGAGAGAAATGGGTTTTGGAGGGTCGGTGTGGACTTGTTGGGCTGAAGGGCCTGTTTCCACACTGTAAGGAATCTAATCAATCCACCCTGACCTGCACATCTTTGGTCTGTGGGAGAAAACCAGAGGCATCTGGAGGAAACCCACAGCCTGAATGTGACACAGACGTTCGTCTGAGGGTGGAATCACACCCCAGTCCTTGGCTCTGTTAACCACTGTTCCACCCATCTTAAATACCCACTTCTTAAATGTTTTGATAGCTTCTGCCTGGACCACGTTTATAGACAGCGAGTTCCAAACTTCCGCCAACCTCTGGGTGAAACAATAATTTTTGAGAAGTTGACTTTGCTGGTGATAATGGCAGCTGTGAAACATGATGGTGAAAGCAATTGTTGGACATGGCTCATGATTTCATAAGTTCATAAGACATAAGAGCAGAATTTGGTCATTCGGCCCATCGAGTCTGCTCCACCATTCGATAATGGCTGATATGTTTCTCACCCCCATTCTCCCTGTATCGCTTCAACCCATTACCAATTAACAATCTGTCTAACTCCTCCTTAAACTTACTCACTGTCCCACCACCACACTCTGGGGTAACGGATTCCACAGATTCACAACCCTTTGGGAGAAGTAGTTTCTCCATAACTCTGTTTTAAATTTGCTACCCCTTATTCTACTCCTATATTTAATGAGGTCATTAAATATAGGAGTAGAATTAGGCCATTCGGCCCATTGAGTCTGCTCCACCATTCAATAATGGCTGATATGCTCCTCACCCCCATTCTCCCTGTATCGCTTCAACCCATTACCAATGAACAATCTGTCTAATTCCTCCTTAAATTTACTCACTGTCCCAGCATCCACCACACTCTGGGATAGCGAATTCCACAGATTCACAATCCTTTGGGAGAAGTAGTTTCTCCATAACTCTGTATTAAATTTGCTACCCCTTACCCTACAACGATGGCTTCTTGTCCCAGAATGCCCCACAGGAGGAAGCATCCACTCCATGTCTATTTTATCCTCACCTTTTATCATCTTGAATACCTCAATTTGATCTCCCCTCATTCCAGAGAGTATCGGCCTTACCTGTTCAATCTCTCTTCATACGACAATCTCCTCATCTCTGGGAGCCATCTAGTGAACTCCCCCTGAATTGTCTCCAACCCTCTTACATCTTTCCTCAAATAAGGATCCAAAACTATGCACAATACTTGAGGTGTGGTCTTCCCCTGCAAAGATAAAGGACAGCATGCTGTGTGTTTGTGAGGGCAAATTCCTTGACTCATAGGGTCATCAATCCTTTCAATGTTCCAAGCCAAAGAGAATGGAATCTGAATTAGAATGAGTTGTCAAGGCTGACTGAGACAGAAATTTGATCAACAAGAGTCATAGAGTCATAGAGATGTCCAGCACAGAAACAAACCCTTCGGTCTAACCCGTCCATGCCAACTAGATATCCCAACCTAATCTAGTCCCATTTGCCAGCACCCGACTCATATCCCTCCAAACCCTTCCTATTCATATACCCATCCAAATGCCTTTTAAATGTTGCAATTGTACCAGCCTCCACCACATCCTCTGGCAGCTCATTTCATACACGTACCACCCTCTGCATGAAAACGTTACCCCTTAGGTCTCTTTTATATCTTTCCCCTCTCACCCTAAACCTATGCCCTCTACTTCTGGACTCCTACACCCCAGGGAAAAGACCTTGCCTATTTACCCTATCCATGTCCCTCCTGATTTTATAAACCTCTATGAGGTCACCCCTCAGCCTCCGACGTTCCAGGGAAAACAGCCCCAGCCTGTTCAGCCTCTGCCCATAGCTCAAATCCTCCAACCCTAGCAACATTCTTGTAAGTCTTTTCTGAACCCTTTCAAGTTTCACAACATCTTTCCAATAGGATGGAGACCAGAATTGCACGCAATATTCCAACAGTGGCCTAACCAATGTCCTGTACAGCCGCAACATGACCTCCCAACTCCTGTACTCAATACTCTGACCAATAAAGGAAAGCATACCAAACACCTTCTTCACTATCCTATCTACCTGCGACTCCACTTTCAAGGAGCTATGAACCTGCACTCCAAGGTCTCTTTGTTCAGCAACACTCCCTAGGACCTTACCATTAAGTGTATAAGTCCTGCTAAGATTTGCTTTCCCAAAATGCAGCACCTCACATTTATCTGAATTAAACTCCATCTGACACTCCTCAGCCCATTGGCCCATCTGGTCAAGATCATAGTGTAATGTGAGGTAACTCTCTTCACTGTCCACTACACCTCCAATTTTGGTGTCATCCGTAAACGTACTAACTGTACCTCTTATGCTCACATCCATATCATTTATGTAAATGACAAAAAGTAGAGGGCCCAGCACCGATCCTTATGCCCGAAGCATCGATTCTCCTGTTCCTTGGATGCTGCCTGACCTGCTGCGCTTTTCCAGCAACACATTTTCAGCTCTGATCTCCAGCATCTGCAGTCCTCACACACTCCACTGGTCACAGGCCTCCAGTCTGAAAAACAACGCTCCACCACCACCCTCTGTCTTCTACCTTTGAACCAGTTCTGTTTCCAAATGGCTAGTTCTCCCTGTATTCCATGGGATCTAACCTTGCTAACCAGTCTCCCATGTGGAACCTTGTCGAACACCTTACTGAAGTCCATATAGATCACATCTACTGCTCTGTCCTCTTCAATCCTCTTTGTTGCCTCTTCAAAAAACTCAATCAAGTTTGTGAGACATGATTTCCCACACACACAGCCATGTTGACTATCCCGAATCAGTCCTTGCCTTTCCAAATACATGTATATCCTGTCCCTCAGGATTCCCCCCAACAACTTGCGGATCACTGACATCAGGCTCACCGGTCTATAGTTCCCTGGCTTGTCCTTACCATATTTCTTAAACAGTGGCATCACGTTCGCCAACCTCCAATCTTCCAGCACCTCACCTGTAAGTATCAATGATGCAAATATCTCAGTAAGAGGTCCAGCAATCACTTCCCTAGCTTCCACTGCTAAAAATCTTTTTTGTTGGTTCATGGGATGAGGGCATCGCTGGCCAGGCCAGAAATTATTACCCATCCCTAATTGCCCAGAGGGCAGTTAGAGTCACCCACACTGCTGTGTGTCTGGAGTCACACGTAGACCAGACCAGGTAAGGACGGCAGTTTCCTTCCCTAGCATGCATTAGTGAACAAGACAAGTTTTTCTTCCAACAATGAACTCATGGACATCAATAGACTCTTAATTCAAATTCCACCATCTGCCCGTGGCAAGATTTGAACCTGGGTCATCAGAATTTGATCTGGGTCTCTTGATTAACAGTTGAGAACATGTTGCTGGAAAAGCACAGCCGGTCAGGCAGCATCCGAGGAGCAGGAGAATCGACGTTTCGGGCCAGTGCCCTTCCTTCCTGATGAATGGCTCATGCCCAAAGCGTTAATTTTCCTGCTCCTTGGATGACCTGCTGTGTTTTTCCAGCACCCCACTCTCAACTCTGATCTCCAGCATCTGCAGTCCTCACTTTCTCTAGATTAACAGTCCAGTGGTAATATCACTAGGCCGTCACTGAGCATGAATTCTAAGGCACCAGTGTTTGTGTAGATGGGCACCATTTTGAAATATAAAACAAAGAGAATCACCAGTAATGCAGATTAAATCAATGTGACATATTGTATTCAGTGAATGAATTCTTCATGGGCACCTTTAATCACGGAACGTTAGAATTAATCGGCTTGTGGTACACAGAATTCATCACATTCACTCAAAGTGACACTGACTGTCATTCTCAGTCCCCACCTCTTGCAAGCAGAAAATTCCAGTCAAGATTAGAGTGGTGCTGGAATAGCACAGCAGGTCAGGCAGCATCCAAGGAGCAGAGAAATCGACGTTTCGGGCAAAAGCCCTTCATTAGGGCCCTTCCTGATGAAGGGCTTTTGCCCGAAACATCTAACCTTGACTCTAATCTCCAGCATCTGCAGTACTCACCTCTGCCCAGCAAAATATTCCAAGCCATTCTTAGTCACATGGAAAAACACCCATCCTCGTATTCCCTCTGTATCCCTTTTTCCCAAAACCTCGGACTCTGGTGAGTTGAAACACACAAGATTCTTAGCAGACTTGGCAGGGTAGATGTGGGGAGGAAGTTTCCCCTTGTGGGAGAGTTCAGGACCAGTGGGGGCATAATCTCAGAATAGGAGGTCACATGTTTAAGACAGAGATAAGGAGAAATTTCATCTCTCAGCTGGAATTATTTATCTCTCAGCAGGAATTCTTTACCCCAGAGGGCTGCAGAGGCTGGGTCATTAAGTATATTCAAGGCTACGATAGCTTTTTAGTCAATCAGAGAGTTCAGAGTTGTTGGGAAAAGGCAGGAAAGTGGATTTGAAGATGATCAGATCAGCCACGATCTTGTTGAATGGTAGAGTAGACTTAATGGACTGATGAAGGGTTTCTGCCTGAAACATCAACTGTCCTGCTCCTCACTTGCTGCCTGACCTGCAGTGCTTTTCCAGCATCACACTTTTCGACAGCATCTGCAGTCCTCACTTTCTCTTAATGGACTGAATGGCCTCCTCTTGCTGCTATATCTTATGGCCTTCTGTCAATCCTGAAAAAGACACTCTCTGACTGATTAAAAATCTACCTCAGCGTTGAAAATACTAAATGACCTAGCCTCGACAGCCCTCCACAGTAAAGACACATCTATACCAACTCTCTGTTTTCTGCCAGCCAGCCAGTCTTCTATTCAGGCTGGTGTGTTACCCCAACACCATGAGTTCCAACTTTGCTCAATAACTTTTTCCGTTGGACCTGATATGGAAATCCATATACAGTACATCAACAGGCTCCCCCTGATCTACACCATGTTCTTCCTTTACAGCATTCCAAATAACTGGTTCAGCACAATTCTGGAGAAGGGACCCCAAAACGTTGACTCGGCTTTCTCTCCACGAATGCTGCTGAGTTTCTCCAGCAATTTCTGATTCTTATTTCAGATTTCCAGCATGTGCAGTTCTTTATTTCATTTTATATGAATATACCATCCTGTCCCGATATTAATTCGATAAATTTATGCAGAACCATAGAATGGTCACAGTGCAAAAGGTGGCTATTCAGCCCATCCTGTTCACCCCTGCTGTCTAAAAGCAACACAGCTAGTGCCGTTTTCCCCTGTATACTTGCGATTTTCTCACAATAATGCCCTTTTGAAAGGTACAACTGAATCTGCCACCATCACACTCAGAGCTATCTCTGTCTCTTGTCATCTTAGATTTAGAATTTTTTTTAGATTTTAGATTTCATTGCCACGAGTACTCAAGTACAGGAGTACAGTGGAAAGTGTCTAATGTTACCCCACACGGCACCATCTTAGGTATCTCGGTACAAAAAAAGCTTAGGTACAAAGTCATTTTTTTCAAAGATTAGATTCCATACAGTGTGGAAACATGTCCTTTAGCCCAACAAGTCCACACCAACCCTCCAAAGAGCAACCCCACCCCCCTCCCAAAACAATGGGACAATTTAACATGACCAGTTCACTTGACCTACAGGTCTTTGGGCGGAAACTGGAGCACCCAGAGGAAACCCACGCAGACGGGGAGAACATACAAACTCCACACGGACATTTGCCCGAGGCTGGAATCAAACCTGGGTCCCTGGTGCTGTGAGGCAGCCGTGCTAACCACTGAGCCACCGTGCTGCCCTAGTGCATGTTAAAAGTTAAGCATTACCTCACAGAATAGTAGAAAAATAAAGGAAGCAGTAATAGTTTACCTTAAAGTCTTTCATAGTTTAAACTGGGAAAATAAAGGAATATAACTGTCTTTGGTGAGTCCTCTCGCTCTGCTGCCTGACCTCGATGCTGCTGCCCATCCCGGATACTATCGCTGCTGAAACCCCCTCCTCTCCAATCTCCCCCAGAGTCTCGGGAACATGTCCGAGGAGGATCCACTCACACACCATCATGAGACCAGGGTGGAACCATCCAAGAGACCAGAGGGGCACAGGGAAGAAACAGGAGGAGTGCAGGAGCTGCAGGTGGAGGCGTCTACTCTGCCAGCATCTTAGCCAGAAGCACCCTTCAAACCTCCACTCAAGTGTACATGCTATTTCCGCTCCTGTATCTGAGGATAGAATCCCTACACTGTGTGGCAAAGAGGTCATTTGGTCCATTGAGGCTTCAGTAGCCCAGTGAAGACCATCCCACCCTAGCTCAGGCCAGCACTCTATCCCTGTAACCCTGTACTTCCCGTGGCTAATCCACCTCATCAGTCCATCTTTGGACTGTGGGAGGGGACCAGACACAGGGAGAACATGCAAACTCCACACAGACAGTCACCCGAGGCTGGAATCAAGCCCAGGACCCTGGCGCTGTGAGGCAGCAGCGCTGACCACTGAGCCACCCCAGAACACTCAGGCTCGTCCTGTTCTGGACATTCTATGTCCAGAGCCCTGTGGCGTTTACCTTTAATCTGGTGTCCGAGGCGGGAATCGAACCCAGATTCTCTGGGTTCATTTGTACCAAGGTACCTGAGATGGTGCCATGTGGGGTGACATTAGACACTTTCGACTGTACTCCTGTACTTGAGTACATGTGGCAATGAAATCTAAAATCTACATAAATGTTGTGTTGCAGCAGTGCTAACCACCGAGTCGCTGTACCATCGTATTTTACACTTAGCAATGAATAAACTCATTCTTCGTGTTAACTTGGGAAAGCCCAGTTAACCTGGATAATCTTAAACAACATACAAATTGGACAGCACTGTAGACAGTGTTGACAATAGGATAAAATCACAACAGGACATGGATAGATGAGATAGCAAACATGCAGCAGATAGTTTTAACATCAGCAAGTGTGAGGCTGTGCATTTCAGACTGAGGATGGATCGATCGGGGTATTTTTAAAAGACACAAAGTTAAATACAGTGCATGTCCAATGAGATTTGGGGCCTTCAGGTATTTAGCTCTTGGTCAGAGAGTCATAGAGATGTACACCACGGAAACAGACCTCTCGGTCCAACCCGTCCATGCCGACCAGATATCCCAATCCAATCTAGTCCCACCTGCCAGCACTTGGCCCATGTCCCTCCAAACCCTTCCTATTCATGTACCCATCCAGATGCCTTTTAAATGCTGTAATTGTACCAGCCTCCACCACTTCCTCTGGCAGCTCATTCCATACACACACTACCCCCTGTGTGAAAAAGGTGCCCCTTAGGTCCCTTTAAAATCTTTCACCTTACACCCCAAAGTTATGCCCTCTAGTTCTGGACACCCCACCCCAGGGAAAAGACCTTGTCTATTTACCCTAATCATGCCCCTCATGATTTTTTGAACCACTTTAAGGTCACTCCTCAACCTCCAACGCTCCAGGGAAAACAGCCCCAGCCTATCCAACCTCTCCCTCTAGCTCAAATCCTCCAATCCTGGCAACATCCTTGTAAATCTTTTCTGAACCCTTTCAAGTTTCACAACATCCTTCAGATAGGAAGGAGACCAGAATTGCACTCAATATTCCAACAGTGGCCTAACCAATGTCTTGTACAGCTGCAACATGACCTCCCAACTCCTGTACTCAATACTCTGACCAATAAAGAAAAGCATACCAAATGCCTTCTTCACTATCCTGTCTACCTGCAACTCCACTCTCAAGGAGCTATCAACCTGCACTCCAAGGTCTCTTTGTTCAGCAACACTCCCGAGGACCTTTCCATTAAGTGTATAAGTCCTGCTAAGATTTGTTTTCCCAAAATGCAACACCTCACATTTATCTGAATTAAACTCCATCTGCCACTTCTCAGCCCATTGGCCCATCTGATCAAAATCCCATTGTACTCTGAGGTAATCTTCTTCGCTGGCCACTATACCTCCAATTTAGGTGTCATCTGCAAACTTGCTAACTATGCCTACTGTATTCACATCCAAATCATTTGTATAAATGATGAAAAGCAGTGGACCCAGCACCGATCCTTGTGGCACTCCACTGGTCACAGGCCTCCAGTCTGAAAAACAACTCTCCACCACTACCCTCTGTCTTCTACCTTTGAGCCGTTTCTGTATCCAAATGGCTAGTCCTCCCTGTTTTCTATGAGAGCTAACCTTGTTAACCGGTCTACCACGAGGAACTTTGTCGAACGCCTTACTGAAGTCCATATAGATCGCATCTACCGCTCTGCCCTCATCAATCCTCTTTGTTACTTCTTCAAAAAACTCAATCAAGTTTGTGAGACATGATTTCCCATGCACAAAGCCATGTTGACTATCCCTAATCAGTCCTTGCCTTTCCCTCAGGATTCCCTCCAATAACTTGCCCACCACTGATGTCAGGCTCACTGGTCTATAGTTCCCTGGCTTAACCTTTCCACCCTTCTTAAACAATGACACCTTTCAGCCAACCTCCAGTCTTTGGGTTCCTCACCTGTGACTATTGATGTTACTAATGCCATGAACAGATGCAGAAAAATAGTCCAGATGGAAAATTCTAACAGGACTAGACATGGTGGATGCAGGGAGGGCGTTCCCGATGGTGGGTGTGTCCAGGGGTCACAGTCTGAAGATTTGGGGTGGACCATTTAGGACGGAGATGAGGAGACATTTCTACACCCAGAGAGCGGTGAGCCTGTGGGATTCATTCCCACAGGAAGGAGTTGATGCCGAAACATTGAATGTATCAAGAAGTGGCTGGATACAACACTTGGGGGGGAATGGGACTTTCGGTTCTGGGGAGAAAGGAGGATTAATCTATTGAGTTGGATGGTCAGCCATGATGGTGATGAATGGCAGACCAATCTCGAAGGGCTGAATGGCCTCCTCCTGCTCCTATCCTCTCAATTTCAATGGCCTTCATAGCTAAAGGGCTGGAGTATAAGGAAGCAGACATTATGCTCCAGTTGGACTCCTGGTAGAGGCGCCACACCTTAGGAAAGCGGTTATGGCCTTTCACAGGCTCACGAAGGATGAGACCTGGACTTCAGGGGTTACGTTTCGAGGAGAGATTATACAAATGTTGTCTGTTTTCTTCAGTGTTTAGAAGGTTAAGGGGTGATCTGATTGAAGTATCCAGGATGTTAACAGGGAAAGACAGGGTAGGTAAAGGCAAACTATTTCCACTGTTTGGGGATTTTAAAACCAGGGGCATAGTCTGAGAATTAGGGCCAGACCGTTCAGGGAGAGATGGCAGGAAGCACTTCGACACACAAAGGGTGGGAGAGGTTTGGAATTCTCTTCCACAAACTGCAGTGGATGCTGGAGCAGGAGTTTATTTTAAATCTGAGAGAAATACATTTTCTCATTAAACAAAGAGTATGAAGGGATATGGGCCCAAGATCTATGTGGGGTTAGGGCGATAGATCCGCCATGATCTTATTGAATGATGCAGCAAGCTTGAGGGGCTGAATGGCCTCCTCCTGTTTCTAGAACGTGACCTCGTTTAGGTCCAGCAACAAGTGCAGGAATTCGCTTTCAACTTGACCTTATTGCAACCAAACCGGGGGTTAAGGAAGTCTACAGTCAAACATTATGGTGCTGGGAAAGCACAGCTGGTCAGGCAGCATCCGAGGAGCAGGACAGTCGACGTTTCAAACATAAGCTCTTCATCAGGAATTCCTGAATTCTTGGAATCCCTCCACATTCCTGATGAAGGATTTATACCGGAAACGTCGATTCTCCTGCTCCTTGGATGCTGCCTGACCTGCTGTGCTTTTCCAGTGCCACACCTTCCAATCTGATCTCCAGCAGTCCTCACTTTCTCCTCAAGGGGATAAGGAAGAGGAGCTATTACATTGATCCTCACCCAGGGGGCTTAGTGGCTTGGGATAATGCGCCTGGGGTCTGGGATGGATTGGGGGATTAATGTGTATGTGGTCTGGGATGGGTTGAGGGTAACATGTTGGGGTCTGGGATGGATTGGGGGATAACATGTTGGGATTGGGATGGATTGGAGGGTAATGTGCCTGGGTTCTGGGATGGATTGGGGGTAATGTGTTGGGTCTGGGATGGATTGCGGTATAATGTGCTGGGTCTGGGATGGATTGGGGTATAGCATGATGGGGTTGGGAATGGATTGGGGGAGTGACATGTTGCGTCTGAGATAGATTGGGGGTAACTTGTCTGGGGTCAGGGATGGATTGGGGTAACGTGTTGGGGTCTGGGATGGATTTGGGGTAACGTGTCTGGGGTCTGGGATGGATTGGGGGTAATGTGTCTGGGGTCTGGGATGGATTGGGGAGTAACGTGTTGGGGTGTGGGATGGATTGGGGAGTAACGTGTTGGGTCTGGGATGGATTGGGGGATAACATGTTGGGACCGGGATGGATTGGAGGGTAATGTGCCCGGGTTCTGGGATGGATTGGGGGTAATGTGATGGGTCTGGGATGGATTGGGGGATAACATGTTGGGACCGGGATGGAGTGGAGGGTAATGTGCCCGGGTTCTGGGATGGATTGGGGGTAATGTGATGGGTCTGGGATGGATTGCGGGCAATGTGTTGGGTCTGGGATAGAGTGTGGGGGTAACATGTTGGATCTGGGATGGATTGGGATGTAACATGTTTGGTCTGGAATGGATTGAGGGGTAACGTGTTTGGTCTGGAATGGATTGGGTATAACGTGTGGGATCTGGGATGGATTTGGGGGTAATGTGTTGGGTCTGGGATGGATTGGGGTATAATGTGCTGGGTCTGGGATGGATTGGGGTATAGCATGATGGGGTTGGGGATGGATTGGGGGAGTAACATGTTGCATCTGAGATAGATTGGGGGTAACTTGTCTGGGGTCAGGGATGGATTGGGGTAACGTGTTGGATCAGGGATGGATTGGGGTAATGTGTTGGGTCTGGGATGGATTGGGGGGTAATGTGTCTGGGGTCTGGGATGGATTGGGGTAACGTGTTGGGGTCTGGGATGGATTTGGGGTAACGTGTCTGGGGTCTGGGATGGATTGGGGGTAATGTGTCTGGGGTCTGGGATGGATTGGGGAGTAACGTGTTGGGGTGTGGGATGGATTGGGGGTAATGTGTTGCAGTTGGGGATTGATTGGGGGTAGTGTGTTGGGTCTGGGATAGACTGGGGGTTAACGCGTCTGGGGTTTGGGATGGATTGCGGGGTAATGTGTTGTGGTTGGGGATTGATTGGGGGTAGTGTGTTGGGTCTGGGATGGATTGGGGTAACATGTTGGGTCTGGGATGGATTGGGGTAACATGTTGGGGTCTGGGATGGATTGGGGTAACGTGTCTGGGGTCTGGGATGGATTGGGGGTAACGTGTTGGGGTCTGGGATGGATTGAGGTAACATGTCAAGGATCTGGGATGGATTGGGGTATAATGTGTTGGCTCTGGGATAGATTGGCTGGTTATGTGTTGGGGTTGGGATGGATTGGGGGTAACATGTCTGGGGTTGGGGATGGATTGGGGTATAACATGTTGGGTCTGGGATGGATTGCGGGGTAACATGTTGCAGTTGGGGATTGATTGGGGGTAACGTGTTGGGTCTGGGATGGATTGGGGGTAACGTGTTGGGGTTAGGGATTGATTGGGGGTAACGTGTTGGGTCTGAGATGGATTGGGGGTAACGTATTGGGGTTAGGGATTGATTGGGGTAACGTGTTGGGATTGGGATGGATTGGGGATAACGTGTTGGGGTTAGGGATTGATTGGGGGGGTAACGTGTTGGGTCTGGGATGGATTGGGGATAATGTGTTTGGGTCTGTGATGGATTGGGGGGGTAACATGTTGGGGTCGGGTATGGTTGGGGGTGTAATGTGTCTGGGGTCTGGGATGGATTAGAGGGTAATGTGTCTGGAACCCCAGCCTTCCCATCCTGCTCTTGGGGGATCACGCAATGCCCCCACCTCTGTTTCATTCCCTCACCTCCTGTCGGAGTGGACCTCCTCCTGCACCCCCTCCATACCAGCATCTTCTGGGGCCTTGAGACTGACACGCACAAATCTCTGAGCACCCAGAGGGGTGTGGGGCATAGGGGTAACTTAGGAGGGGCATTGAGTCATATACCCCTCATGGTGAAACACCATCCCAACCCCTGACCATGGCTGGTCCTAATGTGCTTGGGGAAGATGTATCTTGCTGCAAACAGATATGAGACGTTTATTAGCTTAAACTTGCAAAGTGAATTATTGATTTGCTGACTTACAGCCTGTTTAATATCTTTGGAAGGGAATGTGTCAGCTGTTCAGCACCTGGAAGTTTTCATGTTTCTGATCGAAGGTTAATTTAAGAGATTAGATCCAAACCATTACTGTCCAGCGCTTTGTGTGAAATTCGGACTGTCCTTCAGCGCCAACACTAACCAGGCAGGCTAGCTACAGTTCGACATCCCGGTCAAAAACACTAGCATTTCTACAACACCATTAACACGGTAAGGCATTTAAGTCACAGAGTCATACAGCATAGGAACAGGCCCTTCAGCCCACTACATCTGTACTGACCAGCAAACTCCAAACTAGATTCATTCCATTTACAAATCCAGCCTATCCAGTCTCTCCTCATTTCAGGCAATATCCTGATGAAAAATTGAATAAAGCTTTGTGCACTTTGTGTCTCTCACTGCGTCTCACACCTGCACACACACACTATGGGTGCTGGGGGAAAAAATAAGCACTACCGCAGTTAGGCAGTAGTGCGGGGGGGGGACAAAAAACAGGATTGTTGGCCTTTTGATGTGAAGAAGAGAAAAAAAGAGAAAAAGAAAATACCCTGATGAATCTCTTCTCCACCCTCTCTACCATCTCCTGATAGTGTAGTGAACAGAGCATAGGACTTCACCTGCGGCCTAACCAGGGTTTTATGAGGTTGTAGTAAGGTGTCCTTGCTCCTGTATTCCATGCTAATGAAGGCAAGCATTCCTTTTGCCTTCTTCACCACCCTGTCTACCAGCAGGACACCCAGGCTCCTCTGCACAGTGGTAGACCCCAGCATGTTGATAGTAGGGTATTCAGTCATGCCATTGAATATCAAGGGGCAGTAGTTAGATTCTCTCTTGTTATAGAGTCATGCAACACGGAAACAGGCCCTTTGGTCCTACTAGCCCATGCCAAACATGTTCCCAAGTTGAACTAGTCCCACTGGCTTGCATTTGGCCCATATCCCTCCAAATCTTTCCTATTCATGGACTTACCCAAATGCTTTTTAAATGTTGTAACTGTACCTGAATCCAACACTTCCTCGGGCAGTTCATTCCACACACGAACCACCCTCTAGGTAAAAAAAAGTTGCCCCTCTTGTCCTTTTCAATTTTTCCACCTCTCACCTTAAATAATGGGCCCCTAAGTTTTGAAATCCCCAACCTTAGGGAAAACGCCTTTGCTAGTCACCTTATCTATACCCCTCATGATTTTATAAAGGTTACCTGTCAACTCCCGACGTTCCAGTGAAAAAAGTCCCAGCCTGTCCAGCACCTCATTATAACTCAAACGCTCCAGTTGCAGCAACATCCTGGTTAGTCGTTTTCAAACCCTCTCCACGTTAATAGTCGCCTTCTTATAACAGGGTGACCAGAACTGGATACAATATTCCAGAACAGGCCTCACCAACATCCTGTACAACCTCAACATGGCATTCCAACTCCTGTACTCAAAGATCTCAGCAATGAAGCAGTGTGTTAAAGACCTTCTTGACCATCCTGAAAACCTGTGACAGAAATTTCAAAGAATTATGTACCTGAAGCCCAAGGTATCTCTGTTTTATACCTGGCATTGATGTGATGCAGATGTTACATGGTATTTCTTAGCCCAAGCCTGGACATATATGCCCAAATCTTGTTGCATTTGGACATTTACTGTTGGTATCTGAGGAGTCATGAATGGTGCTGAACATTGTGCAATGCAACCTTATGACGGAGGGAAGGTCATTGATGAAGCAGCTGAAGATGGTTGGGTCTAGGACACACCCCTGAGGAGCTCCTGCAGAAATGTCCTGGAGCTGAGATGACTGACCTCCAACAACCATGACCATCTTCCTGTGTGCCAGGTATGACTCCACCCAGTGGAGAGTTTGCCCCCCGATACCCATTGATTCCAGTTTTGCCAGGGCTAAAATGATGCCACACTCGGTCGAATGCAGCCTTGATGTCAATGGCTGTCCCTCTGCCCTCACCTTCTGGAATCCAGCTCTTTTGTCCATGTTTGACCCAAGGCTGTAATGAGGCCAGGAGCTGAGTGACCCTGGTGGAACCCAAACTGGGGGGTCACTGAGCAGGTCATTGCTGAGCAGGTGCTGCTTGATAGCACTGTTGGTGACACCTTCCATCACTTTACTGATGATCAAGAGTAGACTGATGGGGCGGTAAGTGGCTGGGTTGGGTTTATCCTGCTTTTTATGTACAGGACATACCTGGGCGATGTTCCACATTGTGGGGTAGGTGCCTGTGTTGTAACTGTACTGGAACAGCTTGGTTAGGGGTACGGCAAGTTCTGGAGCACAAGCCTTCAGTACCATTGCTGGAATGTTGTCAGGGCCCATAGCCTTTGCAGTATGCAGTGTCTCCAACCGTTCCTTGATATCACGTGGAGTGAATGGAATTGGCTGAAGACTGGGATCTGTGATGCTGGGGACCACTGGGGGAGGCCGAGATGGACCATCTCCTCAGCACTTCTGGCTGAAGATTGCTGGGAAAGCTTCACCCTTATGTTTTGCTCCGATGTGCTGGGCCCTTCCATCATTGAGGAGGGGGATATTTGTGGAGCCTCCTCCTCCAGGGAGTTGTTTAAATGCCCACCACCATTCACAACTGGATGTGGCAGGACTGCAGAGCTTAGATCTGATCACTTGCTGCTTCTGCTGTTTGGCAGGTTTGTAGCTTCGAGGAAAAAGTGAGGACTGCAGATGCTGGAGATCAGAGCTGAAAATGTGTTGCTGGAAAAGCACAGCAGGTCAGGCAGCATCCAAGGAACAGGAGATTCGACATTTCGGGCACAAGCCCTTCTTCAGGAAAGCTTATGCCCGAAACGTCGAATCTCCTGTTCCTTGGATGTTGCCTGACCTGCTGCGCTTTTCCAGCAACACATTTTCAGGTTTGTAGCTTCACCAGGTTTGACACCTCATCTTCAGGGATACCTGGTGCTGCTCCTGGCATGCCATCCTGCACTCTCCATTGAACCAGGGTTGATCCCCTGGCGTGATGGTAATGGGTGAGTGGGGGATATGCCGGGCCGTGAGGTTACAGATTGTGCTGGAGTACAGTTCTGCTGCTGTTGCTGGCCCACAGCGCCTCATGGATGCCCAGGCTTGAGTTACTGGATCTGTTTGAAGTCTGACCCATTTAACACAGTGATGGTGCTACACAACACTATCTCAATGTGAAGGTGGGACTGTGTCAACACTAGGACTGTGTGGTGGTCACTCTTACCGATACTGTCATGGACAGATACACCTACAGCAAATGAAGGTTAGGTCAAATAACATAATAATGTGAGATTAGAGAAATGTACTTGTCAGCCAGGGTTCAAGCCTAGGTGACTTGCTGTGTGGTTCCACTGAGTGTACTGTGACAATCTCTGGAGTGTCTGATGCCATCATCTAGTGGGTGATGTTGGCATACTCACAGAGGGGTGCCATCATTACCCACAGCCCAAAGCCTACCCCTCCTTCTCCCCCCGTCACTTTAGCGGGTGGTTCTGTCTTGGTCTCGCCATCCAACCTCACCCACTACTCCACAGCCACTGCCCCCCCCCCTCCCAAATGCCACTCCTCACCCTAGACTTGTGGGGGGGGGGGGGGGGGGGCCAATGTCAGGACGAGGATTCATGGATTTCCCATTTGGAATGGCCTCATGGGACCTTCAACTCGATTGGTCAGTTTGGATCTTACTCTTTGCCATCAGTGATCAAAAAAACCGACTTGCTCATTTCTTCACAACAACAATATCGCTGGAGAAACTCAGCAGGTCTGGCAGTGGAGAGAAAGCAGAGTTAATATTTCGAGTCTGGTGTCTCTTCATCAGAATAGTCTCCTGCTACTTCTAGTTCACATGCTCTTAATAAATTCAATGAACTGTCAGAAAATTACAATAAACCTTTGACTGCCTGCGTGAGGTAACTGTGATTGCAACCCCCTAATATGTGTGAGTTATCCCCAGTGACTTACTCCCATACGTATCTCTCAATGTCAGTAAAAGTGATTGGTACATTGTTGTTTTTGGGGGGGGGGCAGGGATTAGATTAGATTAGACTTACAGTGTGGAAACAAGTCCACACCGACCCGCCGAAGTGCAACCCACCCATTTACCCCTTACCTAACACTAGGGGCAATTTAGCATGGCCAATTCACCTGAGCCGCACATCTTTGGACTGTGGGAGGAAACCGGAGCACCCGGAGGAAACCCACGCAGACACGGGGAGAACGTGCAAACTCCACACAGTCAGTCGCCTGAGTCGGGAATTGAACCCGGGTCTACAGGCGCTGTGAGGCAGCAGTGCTAACCACTGTGCCACCGTGCCGCCCACATAGCTATTTAGATTAGATTCTCTACAGTGTGGAAACAGGCCCTTCGGCCCAACAAGTCCACACTGACCCTCCAAAGAGTAACCCACCCAGACCCATTCCCCTATATTTACGCCTAACTAATGCACCTACATTACGGGCAATTTAGCACTGCCAATTCCCCTGACCTGCGGGTTTTTGGATTTAGATTAGATTCTCTACAGTGTGGAAACAGGCCCTTTGGCCCAACAAGTCCACACCGACCCGCCGAAGCGCAACCCACCCATACCCCTACACTTACCCCTTCACCTAACACTACAGGCAATTTAGCATGGCCAATTTACCCTGACCTGCACATCATTGGACTGTGGGAGGAAACCGGAGCAGACCCACGCAGACACGGGGAGAATGTGCAAAGTCCACACAGTGAGTCACCTGAGGTGGGAATCAAACCCAGGTCCCTGGTGCTGAGGCAGCAGTGCTAACCACTGTGCCCCGTGCCGACTGTGAGAGGAAACCCTACGCAGACGCGGGGAGAATGTGCAAACTCCACACAGACAGTCGCCCGAGGCTGGGATCGAACCCTGGTCCCTGGCGCGATGAGGTAGTAGTGGAAAGTGAGGACTGCAGATGCTGGAGATCAGAGTCAAGATTGTGGTCCTGGAAAAGTACAGTAGGTCAGGCAGCATCTGAGGAGCAGGAGAGTCAATGTTTCGGGCATAAGCGGGAATCAAACCCAGGTCCCTGGTGCTGTGAGGCAGCAGTGCTAACCACTGAGCCACCGTGCCGCTCCGTGGTATTTGGGCATCTTGGGCCTTACAATGTTTTAAGAAGTTTTCAATTGCCTGGGTGACTGTAGTCATTAAAATGCTGCGAAATGCCTGATGTTAATTTCATGCTTACAATCCTCTTTTGGTTGCTGGAGTGATTAACCGTTGTTATGAATAATAATGTGTGTTTGTGTTTTACGGTCACAGGCAAACGCTATCCACCCAATATGCGGAATTCTTCAACGCATCCTAGAGAGTAAGGCCAGCTGCACACAGCTCAATGCTAACCAATCGAGAGACTTAAACAATGCCACTGCCGAGTCACCTGGTATGTGACTTTGCTTCTTTTCTGTCCCAGCGTGCGCACTCTGTGGAAAGACAATTGCCCCACCACCAAGTTGCATAATTCTCAAATGAGAAATGTTCCTATTTTTAAGTTGCTCTGTCATAGAGACATGGAGGTGGAGGGCACGGAAACAAACCCTTCGGTTTGACCTGATTTGATTGACCGTCACATGTCCCGAAGTACAGTGAAAAGTTCTGTTAGCGAGCAGGTACGGACAGATCGTAGTAAGCAAGGACATACAGCGCATAGGGTGAAAAGTAACTTGGACACGGTAAGACATCCAAATTACAGTGCACAGGACGTGCACTGGATAAGATCAACATTGACAAGGTCAGCATTATTTGAAGTTAGAGGGTCCATTCATCAGTCGAATAACCGATGGGAAGAAGCTATTCCTGAACCTGCTGGTGCCTGTGCTCAGGTTTCTGCACCCTCTGCCTGATGGAAGAGGCTGTAGGAGATCATTCCCGGAGTGGGAAGGGATCGGTGATGATGTTGGCAGCCTTTCATCAGGAAACGCCCTTCATCAGGAATGAGGCATATTGTCAATTCCCATTCACACTATCTGTAACAGGTTTAAAATTCAGAGGATTTCAGTTGACACAAACAGATTATGACAAATTTCCCCGAGTTTCCCCGAGATATAAATGCTCATAGGTGTGTCCATCGAGTGTTGGCACCTGTTCTCATGCAATTGGTCCAAAAAGTTCACTTGGTCAGAGGGGAAGTCACGGGGGAAGGCTGTGAGGGAGGTCACAAAGAGAGATGTGGGACAGACACAGAAGGAGGTCTACAGAGGGGTCACAGGGAGGTCATGGGGAGTGTATACAGGGGTCGCAGGGAGGTCATGGGGAGGGTACACGGGGGTCACGGGTTGGGCACACGGGGAGTCATGGGGAGATCAGGGGGAGGGTACACAGGGGGGTCATGGGGAGATCATGGAGGAGTACACAGAGGATCATGGGGAGAGCATGGGGAGGGTACACAGGGGGGTCACGGGGAGATCATGGGGAGGGTACGCGGGAGGGGTCATGGGGAGATCATGGGGGCGGTACAAGGGGGTCACGGGGAGATCATGGGGTGGGTACACGGGCGGGGTCATGGGTAGATCATGGGGAAGGTACACTGGGGGGTCATGGGGAGGGTACATGGGGAGGCTACAGGGGGTCATGGGGAGATCATGGGGAGGGTACACGGGGGGGTCATGGGGAGATCATGGGGAGGGTACACGGGGGGTCACGGGGAGATCATGGGGAGGGTACACGGGGGGGTCACGGGGAGATCATGGGGTGGGTACACGGGGGGTCACGGGGAGATCATGGGGAGGGTACACGGGGGTCATGGGGAGGGTACACGGGGGGGTCACGGGGAGATCATGGGGTGGGTACACGGGAGGGGTCATGGGTAGATCATAGGGAGGGTACACAGTGGCGTCATGGGGAGACCATGGGGAGGGTACATGGGAGGGTTCATGGGGAGATCATGGGAAGGGTACACAATGGGATCATGGGGAGGGTACATGGAAGGGTCATGAGGAGATCATGGGGAGGCTACGGGAGATCATGGGGAGGGTACACAGGGGGTCATGGGGAGATCATGGGGAGGGTATACAGGGGGGTCATGGGGAGATCATGGGAGGGTATGGGGGTCACAGGGAGGTCATGGGGAGGGTACATGGGGGTTCATGGGGAGGGTACATGGGGGGTCACAGACAACGCCACACTCACAGGAATCCGATTCACTAGAGAGAAAGAAAAGGACAACCAACTCCCATTCCTAGACGTGATGGTACAGAGAACACCGAACGGAGAATTCACCACAGGAAAGCCACCCACACAGACCAAGTCCTAAACTATGAAAGCAACCACCCCAATACGCACAAATGAAGTTGCATCAAAACACTATTCAAAAGGGCCACAACACACTGCAGTACACCAGAACTGCAAAAAGAGGAAGAAGAACATCTCTACAATGCATTCGCCAAAAACGGATACCCGCGCAATTCCATCAACAGATGCCTAAGGGAAAGACAACGGAATGAAGACATGCCGCAACCCAAAGGACTAGCCACACTACCATACATCAGGAGCATTTCTGAACTGACAGCCAGGCTACTACGACCACTAGGACTCATAACAGCACACAAACCAACGACCACTCTCAGACAATAACTCACGAGGACAAAGGACCCGATACTCAGCATGAGTAGAACCAACGTAGTGTAACACTACATAGGACAAACAGGAAGACAGCTAACGATCCGCATCCATGAACACCAACTAGCCACGAAATGACACGACCAGCTATCCTTAGTAGTCACATACTCAGATGACAAGCAACATGAGTTCGACTGGGACAACACTACTATCATAGGACAAGCCAAACAGAGAACAGCCGGGGAATTCCTAGAGGTATGGCACTCATCCACAGATTCAATCAATAAGCACATCGACCTGGACCCAATATACCGGCCACTGCAGCGGACAGCTGGAACTGACAACCGGAAGTGGCAGAGACAAACCACTATAAATGCCGGAGGAAACATCACAGAAGCACTTCACAGGAGGCTCCCAAGCACTGAGGATGTCACCTAGACAGGGGACGAAACGTCTGCAACACAAATTCCCAGCTCAGTGAACAGAACTACAACAATGAGTCTAAATATCCCATTACCTCAATGCAATGCAGATGGCTTTATTATTAGGTGGGTGCATTGTAAAGGACGAAGGAGTCCATTTGAGTGGAAAGGGAGTCCTTGAAAACCAAAGCCTCATCCTAAAAAGCAAAAATATTCCTTGACAAATTCCCAACGGGATGCGTGAACGAAAATGTTATTTTGAAATGGGTTCAGTTCTCCGGTGACAGCACTGAGCTTCCATCACTGAAACATCACTGCGCAGTTTGTCAGCAAAATGGCTCAACTCTGACTATTCTGAGCTGAGGATTCACTGTAATGAACGTGACAGAACACCAGAGTTTTGAACGGACCTCTCATCATTAATCTTTCTCTGCATCTTCTCTGTATCTGTTCTAGTGCCCCGATGGGCTTGTGTAAGGTATAATAGCATGCAAAACAATACTTTCCACTGTATCTCAGTACATGTGACAATGATAACTCAAATTCATATGGTCAAAGAAAGGTGGGTAAAGAGTATCAGGTCAGGGAGCTTTCTTTAGAAGGTTTGACTTTGTATGAGGTATTAGCAATTTTTTTTTATTTGTTCACAGGATGAGGACCACATTGGGTGGACTAGCATTTATTGCCCAGAGGGCAGTTAAGGATCAGCCACATTGCTGTGGGTCTGGAGTCACATGTAGGCCAGACCTGGTAAAGATGGCAGTTACCTTCCCTAAACGACATGAGCGAACCAGATGGGGTTTTTTTTCCATTAACTGATTCTGAATTCCAGATTTGTACTCAATTCAAATTCCACCACCTGCCCTGGCAAGATTCAAACTCAGGTCCCCAGAATGTTACTGGAGGCCTTGTGATTAACAACGCAGTGATAATACCACTAGGCCGTTACCTGCCTATGGTAAAGGGGAGTCTGTAAATGCGCTTGAGGTAACATTGGAGGAATGACACTTACCTTGAGGCTCTGACGTTTCTGTGGCTTCCCTCTCTGCAGGTTGCCTTTGGCAATGGAGAACTTTGATCTGTTGGCCCTCAGCTGCGATCGGGGAAGTGGTCAGCAGGCCCTGTCCGAACTTTCTTTCAGTGAAGAAAAGTAAGCATTTTCTTCTGTTGGTAACATGTCCTAATCCTTCATTTCAATGAGCAGCAGAACAGTGATCCAACTCTGGGCAGATCTTTTGAAAGAACTGTCATAGTGAGAGTTAAGCAGTCACTTGCTGGCCAGTGAGATCCTGTAAAGCTGGTGATGGCCCCAGTTTGTGTTCTTTCTTCCTTTCCTCGTTCATCTAGGGGTCACTGGCTGGGCCCAGCATTTATTACCCATCCCTAGTTGCCCCCTTGAGAAGGTGGGGGTGAGCTGCCTTCTTGAACCGCTGCAGTCCACCTGCTGTGGGTTGACCCACAATGCCCTGAGGGAGGGAGTTCCAAGATTCTGACCCAGAGACACTGAAGGAACGGTGATATATTTCCAAGGAGAAAGTGAGGACTGCAGATGCTGGAGATCAGAGCTGAAAATGTGTTGCTGGAAAGGCGCAGCAGGTCAGGCAGCATCCAAGGAGCAGGAGAATCCTGAAGAAGGGCTCATGCCTGAAATGTCGATTTTCCTGCTCCTTGGATGCTGCCTGACCTGCTGCTCTTTTCCAGCAACACATTTTCAGCTCTGATATATTTCCAAGTCAGGATGTGTGACTTGGAGGGGAACTTGCAGATGCTGGTGTTCCCATGTATCTACTGCCCTTGTGCTTACACATGGAAGTAATCGAGGGTTTGGAATGTGCTGTGAGAGTAGAATTAGAACCAGGTTAGTCTGATGGAAGCCAAACTGCTATTCCAAATATCACGAAAACTGTTCAGTGTTTAGTGGATTGTGGGAAATAGCCTGAAACTAATGGTGGTGGTATGGTAATTTGTCTTATTAATGAGGCACTTAACTATGATTCAGTAGGATTTAGTGATGGTTCTATGGACAGAGAGAGTATTAACATGTTGCTATTGCGGATAATAATAAGAATGTATGTTATAATGAGCAGAATATTCTTTATAATTCACTGATGGGACATGCACATCACTAACTGGCCAATATTTATTATCCATCACTAATTGGCCTTGAGAAGGTGGGGGTGAGCTACCTTCTGCAGTCCACCTGCTGTAGGTAGACCCACAACACCATTATGGAGGGAATTCCAAAACTTTGACCCAGCAACAGCTGATGTATTTCTAAGTCAGAAAGGAGTGTTGCTTAGAGGGGGATTTGCAGCTGGTGGTGTTCCCATGTGTTGCTATCCTTGTTCTTCGAGATGGAAATGGTCATGAGTTTGGAAGCAGCTGTCTCAGGATCTTTGGTGAATCCCTGCAGTGCATCTTGTAGATGGTCCACACTGCTGCTACTGAGTGTCAGTGGTGGAGGGAGTGGATGTTTAAGGTGATGGATAAGGTGCCAATCAAGTGGGCTGCTGTATTCTGGGATGTTAAAACTAAATATCGGTGAAGACACAAGATTGACTTATCTTGACTTACCTTCTGCAGTCCACCTGCTGTCGGTGGACCCACAATGCTGTGGGTGGCACGGTGGCACAGTGGTTAGCACTGCTGCCTCACAGCGCCTGAGACCCGGGTTCAGTGTTTGCATGTTCTTTCCATGTCTGCGTGGGTTTCCTCTGGGTGCTCTGGTTTCCTCCCACAGTCACAAAGATGTGTGGGTCAGGTGAATTGGCCATGCTAAATTGCCTGTAGTGTTAGGTGTAGGGGTATGGGTGGGTTCCGCTTCGGCGGGTCGGTGTGGACTTGTTGGGCCGAAGGGCCTGTTTCCACACTGTAAGTAATCTAATCTCGAGGTTTCATGGCGGTAAAATGGTTTGAAGTACTTTACTCCATTCTGAATTGACTGTATTTTGTTCTGTGATAGCTGGTGGTTTTATGAAACACTTTATAAAACCAAATCCTTCTTTATTTTCTCTTACATGCTTTATTTTAGCTGCAGTTACCTGCACCGCTCATGTTAAAACTCTGTAACAGAGTTTTGTTTCTCTTTGAAAATAGAACAATGAATCTGCCCAAGGACATAGTACAGGGACCAGAGGGGATCTCTGTCCACAATACTGTCTCACCACGGACTCCAAAGTGTAAGGGAGCTCGTGGCCACTTATGACCCAGTCACAAATCGCTTTGACAACAACATAAAGGTGGCACGGTTGTTAGCAGTGCTGCCTCACAGCGCCAGAGACTCAGGGTTCAATTCCCACCTCAGGCAACTATCTGTGTGGAGTTTGCACATTCTCCCTGTGTCTGTATGGGTTTCCTCCCACAATCCAAAAATGTGCAGGTTAGGTGAATTGGCTAAATTGCCTGTAGTGTTAGGTGAAGTGGTAAATGTAGGGGAATGGGTCTGGGTGGGTTGCTCTTCGGAGGGTCAGTGTGGACTTGTTGGGCTAAAGGGGCCTGTTTCCACACTGTAGGGAATCTAATCTAAAGGCAGGGTTATCTTATGAAAATAAAAAAGCTTGATGCCTCCATATTATCTTCATTCCGTACGTTTTACCTTGCCAGCATTAAATTCAACCTCACTGTTACTTCAGCCTTCATCCATTTGGTTTTTCTTTTGTTTAGATTTCACTGGCGTGATATACCGCAAGTGCACAGAACATGGCTGGAGCAAATTTATCCCGGACTTCAATGAGACTTGTGAACTTCCGAAAGAACTCTCGAATGAATTCAGTAGTAACCTGGTGTGTGCATATGGTGTTTAGGCAGTTCTTGTTCGCAGCCTTTATTGCACGGTTACAGCACGTGAATTCCGAACATCAGAAGACCCTTACAAATTTAGTCCCAGAAGGGTTGATTATTCTCTGAGGCTCATCGTTATTTTTTTTTAATGAAGTGTGGCGAGGGGGTTGCTTGTTGCCCATGCCTGAATGACTCAAATTGAATGGATTGCCCGCCCATTTCAGAGGACAGTTAGGAAGAAGCAAGAGCAGAGGGAGTTGGGTGGATATGTGCATGGATTATTAAAGGTGGCAGGATGGGGAGAGGGCAGTAGGGTTGGCACTCCACTCACTGGAGTTCAGGAGCGTGAGAGGTGATCTCATTAAAACACATGGGATACTTCAGAGCTCAAAATGTGTTGCTGGAAAAGCGCAGCAGGTCAGGCAGCATCCAAGGAACAAGCAATTCGACGTTTCAGGCATAAGCCCTTCATCAGGAATATTCCTGATGAAGGGCTTATGCCTGAAACGTCGAATCTCCTGTTCTTTGGATGCTGCCTGACCTGCTGCGCTTTTCCAGCAACACATTTTCAAGCTCTGATCTCCAGCATCTGCAGACCTCACTTTCTCCTACTTCAGAGCTCGACAGGGTAAATGCTGAGAGGACGTTTCTCCCCACGGGAGAGTGTAGGAGCAGAGGGAGTAGTCTCAGAATAAAGGGGCAGCAATCGAAGACTGAGATGAGGAGGAATTTCTTCGAGTTATAGAGTCATACGGCACAGAAACAGACCCTTTGGTCCAACTTCCCAGTGCTGACCAGATGTCCCAATCTGACCTCGTTCCATTTGCCAGCATCCGGCCCATATCCCTCCAAACCCTTCCTAATCATATACCCATCCAGATGCCTTTTAAGTGTTGTAATTGTAACAGCCTCCACCACTCCCTCTAGGCAGACGTGAGGACTGCGGATGCTGGAGCGTCAGAGTTGAGAGTGTGATGCTGGAAAAGCATGGCAGGTCAGGCAGCGTCCGAGGAGCAGGAGAATCGACATTTTGGGCAAAAGCCCTTCCTCAGGAATGAGGCTGGGAGCCGAGGGGGCCCCCTCCCATTTATCTCACTACTCCCTCAGCTCACAGGCCCTCACCACTTCGTCTGGCAGCTCATTCTATTCACACACCTCAGTGCGATAAAGTTGCCTCTTAGGTCTCTGTTATATCTTTCCCCTCTCACCCTAAACCTATGCCCTCTAGTTCTGGACTCCCCCACGACAGGGAAAAGACCTTGTCTATTTATCCTGTCCATGCCCCTCATGATTTTATAAACCTCTATAAGGTCACCCCTCAGACTCCAACGCTCCAGGGAAAACAGCCCCAGCCTGTTCAGCCTCTCCCTGTAGCTCAAACCCTCCAACCCTGGCAACATCCTTGTATATCTTTTCTGAACCCTTTCAAGTTCGATAGCAGGAAGACCAGAATTGAATGCAGTATTCTAAAAATGGCCTCATCAATGTCCCATACAGCTCCAATATGACGCCCAACTGAGTCTTGGATATCTTGCCACAGAAGACAAATTAAAACACTGTAGATACTGGAATCCAAAATGGACAAGCAGGAGGCTGGAAGAACACAGCAAGCCAGGCAGCATCAGGAGGTGGGTAACTCAACATTTTGGGTATTAACCCTTCTTCAGGACTGGTAGTTGAGTCCTCCACCTCCTGACGCTGCCCTGGCTTGCTGTGTTCTTCCAGTCTCCTGTTTGTCTAACAGAGAGCTATGGGGGCAGAGTCCTTGCGTATATTCAAGGCTGAGACGGAGAGATTGTTGATCCGTCGGGGAATCAGGAGTTACGGGGAAAGGATGGGAGAGAGTGAACATGAGGAATGTTGGATCAACCATGATCCTGTTGAATTAGGGAGTTTTGAGAAGATTTGTAGCTCAGGTTGAGATTCTGGATGCGGGTTTGCTCGCTGAGCTGGAAGGTTCATTTCCAAGTGTTTGGATACTAGTTACCTAGTAGCTGACAAAACATATGTACCTTCCAGCTCAGTGAGCAAACCTACATCTCGATCCTATTGAATGGTGGAGCAGGCTTGAGGGACTAGATGGAAAAGTGCAGCAGGTCAGGCAGCATCCAAGGAACAGGAAATTAGACATTTCGGGCATAAGCCCTTCATCAGGCTTATGCCCGAAACGTCGAATCTCCTGTTCCTTGGATGCTGCCTGACCTGCTGCGCTTTTCCAGCAACACCTTTTCAGCTCTGATCTCCAGCATCTGCAGACCTCACTTTCTCCTTGAGGGACTAGATGGTCTATTCTTGTTCCTATTTCTTATGACCCTATGTGTCCTCAGGTTTATTGAGAGGGAAATAGTGTACAAGTGCAATGATACTTGAAAAGACCTTGACTGAAATATTGTATACACTTGTGGGCACCATCGAGAAAAGATTTGAATACATTGGAGGAAGCGGCTCTGGAGATGAGAAGCTTCAGTGCTGAGGATAGATTGAAGAGGTTGGCACTGGACTTCCTGAAAAGAAGAACATTGGGGAAAGATCTCAGCGGGGTTTTCAAAATGGTGAGTGGTAGTCACCCTGTGATGAGGGGTATTTTGATTTGGAAAGGATGTAAGCAAGGTTACCAGGGTTGTTAACGGGACTGGAGGGTTGGCGTTGGAGTGATAAGGAGAGGCTGGGATTTCTTTCATTGGAGCACCAGGAAGTGACCTGATAGAGGTTTATGAAATGGTGAGGAACAAAGATAAGGTGAACAGCAAAGGTCTTTTCCTTGGGGAAGAGGCGAGTTCAGAACTAGAGGGCATAGGTTTAAATGTGAGAGGAGAAAGATTTAGAAAGGAAACTTTTTCACACAGAGGCTGGTTCGTGTGTGGAGTGACCTGTCGGAGGAAGCGATAGATGCAGGTACATGACAAGTACATGAGGGTAAAAAGGGGTATGGCCCCAAGGGGCAGGCAAGTGGAACTAGTTAAGTTTGGGAAACATGCTGCGTGATTCTCTCACGCTGTACAGTAGATACGCTTAAACTCCCCTCTCATGAAAGGTGAAAAAAACCCAAGAGGACACAGATTTAAAATGCTGTGCAAACAAAGCAAGGACAGCGGGAGGGAAAAACCCCTTTCTCACCCAGCACGTAGTGAGGGTGTGGAATACACTGCCTGAAAATGTGGTGGAGGCAGTTTCAACTGAGGCATTCAAGAGGGGCATTGGATGATGCTTTGGATAGAATCGTTGCAGAAGGATAAGGGGAAAGGGCAGGATATCAGCGCTGTACAATACAACCAGAGCAGACCATCGGGCAGATGCAGGCGCAGTGGATTGTGTCCACCCCGTAATACTTTCGGGCATTAAGACTCTATAGCATTGCTGTGGGTCTGGGGTCACATGGAGGTCAGACTGGCGAAAGGTGGCAAATTTCCTTCAGCAAACGACATGGGTGAAGTCGAGGAATTTTTCTCCAAAAAGCCAACAGTCACTATTATTGAGGCTAACCATTGATTTAATGAATTGAATTGAAATTATCCCTGGTGTTGTGGTGGGAATAGGAACCTGTGTCCTCCCTGACCAGGTCACGCAGCGGGTCTCTGGATTAGTAGTTTGAGAAAAATACAAGGAGACCACAGCCTCCCCATTATCATTGAATATGCTTTTTTAAAAATAAACTCATTCAGTTTCACAATTTACTGCAATTCCTTTGACAGTTTGGACTCATTCCCACTTGCTTGCATTCTCGTGATGGCTATCCACTGTTTGGCTTCTTTGCCTGTGCACCATAATTGTATTTACCGTACTTCTCCGGCCCACTTTCATTTGTTTACGGAAGAAATTGTCAGTAGCACTTTGTTGGGTGACTTCAGCAGTTGTGATCACTTAGATTAACAATCCTTTACATAAACACATTATTCAATCACTCCCCCCTTCTATGTTTCTCGTCTTTGAGCTAACTCTGTGCCAATTTGCTCCCAGTCACCGGCTGACGCAAATCATCTTACAATCTTTCAAAAGAATGACTGATTCTCTATTGCGGGAACTGAACAAATCAGGCAGAACCAGACTCCCAGTGCGGCAATCTGTGTGGGCACACCGTGCGCAGAATATTCCTGCACAGGGTTCGAGCTTTAGGGAAAAGCTGAACAGGCTGGGGCTGTTTTCCCTGGAACGTCGGAGGCTGAGGGGTGACCTTATAGAGGTTTATAAAATCATGGGGGGGCATGGATAGGGTGAATAGACAAGGTCTAGATTAGAGTGGGGCTGGAAAAGTAGGCAGGACAGGCAGCAGCCGGGGAGCAGAAAAATCGATGTTTTGGACAAAAGCCCTTCATCAGGAAACCCTAGACTCTGATCTCCTGCATCTGCAGTCCTCTCTTTTGCCTGAATACACCCTGGGGTGGGGGGAGTTCAGAACTAGAGGATGAAGGTTTAAGGTGAGAGGGGAAAGATTTAAAAGAGTTACTATATAGAGATGTCATCCTCCTGTGAGGAAGTGATAATGAGTGCGTGTGAGAACGGGAAACTGCAAGGTCACCTACTGGCCTCATATAAGATTCCTGTCTCTCCTCTCAATGCAGAAAATGCCCCTATCCTCCAGCTGAGTGGCCTGTTCCTCAAAAGGATGACATTTTGACTCTCCTGCCACCCTATGTGACCCAGCTACACCTAGATTTTCGTTCAGTCATGGGAGGTGGGCATCACTGGCTGGGCTGAAATTAGTTAGCCATACCTAATTGCCCCTTGAACTGGGCAAGTGAGGGGTATCCAACCATCAGGCTGTGGGTCTGGAGTCACATATTCTGCAAACTGGGTAAGGATGGCAGATTTCCCTCTCCAAAGGATATTAAGTGAACCAGATTTTTTTTTAATATTTTGAACAACAGTAGACAGTTGGGGTTACATGGTCACCATTAATCTCAGGTTTAACTCCAGGTTTTCCTTGATTCAAATTTCACTATTTGCCACCGTGGGATTCAAATGCGTATTTGCCTCCAATGAAATAATAGCTTTACTTGAATCCGGGGAACCGAGCTGCTCACAGTGTTCCAGATGTGGTCTCCCCAGCACCTTGTACAGTTTCAGTAAGACTTAGAGTCATAGAGAAGTACAGCACAGAAACAGACCCTTCGGTCCAACCCGTCCATACCAACCAGATATCCCAACCCAATCTAGTCCCACCTGCCAGCACCTGGCCCATATCCCTCCAAACCCTTCCTATTCATATACCCATCCAGGTGCCTTTTAAATGTTGTAATTGTACCAGCCTCCACCACTTTCTCTGGTAGCTCATTCCATACACGTACCACCCTCTGTGAGAAAAAGTTGCCCCTTAGGTCTCTTTTATATCTTTCCCCTCTCACCCTAAACCTATGCCCTCTAGTTCTGGACTCCCCGATCCCAGGGAAAAGACTTTGCCTATTTATCCTATCCGTGCCCCTCATAATTTTGTAAACCTCTATAAGGTCACCCCTCAGCCTCCGACGCTCCAGGGAAAACAGCCCCAGCCTGTTCAGCCTCTCACTGTAGCTCAGATCCGCCAACCCTGGCAACATCCTTGTAAATCTTTTCTGAACCCTTTCAAGTTTCACAACATCCTTCCTATAGCAGGGAGACCAGAGTTGCACGCAATGTTCCAACAGTGGTCTAACCAATGTCCTGTACAGCCACAACGTGACCTCCCAACGTCCCTACTCTTATACTCCAACCCTCTTGAAATAAGGGCCAACACTCCATGACCCTTCCTGATTACCTGCTGCACCGATGTGCTAGCTCTGTGTGTTTCATTTACAAGTATACCCAAGTCCGTTTGTGTTGCAGCCTTCCTGCAGTTTTCTCCCATTTAAATGATATTCTGTTCTTTTAGTCTCCCCTCCAAAATGAGCAATATTTGCCCACATTATACTCCATTTTCCATTATTTTTAGCCACTTACTTAAACTTAACAGTATCTCTCTGTAAACTGTCTCCCACTTGCAACCTGCCTTTCCACCGATTTTTGTATCATCTTTAAGTTTGTCTAAAATACATTTGCTTCCTTCATCCAAGTTGTTAATATATATGATAGAACATAGAACAATACAGTGCGGAACAGGCCCTTCGGTCCTCGATGTTGCGCTGACCTGTGAACTATTCTCAGCTATTCCCCCTACACGATCCTATCATAATCCATGTGCTTATCTAAGGATTGTTTAAATCTCCCTAATGTGGCTGAGTTGACTACATTATCAGGTAGGGCATTCCACGCCCTTACCACTCTCTGCATAAAGAACCTGCCTCTGACATCTGTCTTAAATCCATCACCCCTCAATTTGTAGTTATGTCCCTGCGTACACGCTGACGTCATCATCCTGGGAAAAAGACTTTCACTGTCTACCCTACCTAATCCTCTGATCATCTTATAAATGGTCCCAGCACTGATCTCCACTGGCCACAGGTCACCAACCTGAAAAAGAAACCTCTGATCCCCACTCGCTGTTTCTTACCCATAAGCCAATTCTCATTCCATGCCAATATCCTCCCGTCAACACTGTGGTTACAACAGTGTTTTGCGAAATACCGTGTTAAATGCCTTTTAGAAGTCCAAATGCAACACATTGACTGGTTCCCCTCTATTCATTCTGGTTGAGACTTCCTTGAAATTAGTCAGATATAATTTCCCTTTTCCAAAGCCGTGCTGACTCTGCTTGCTCAGATTATGATTTTCTAAATGGTCTGTCATTGCTTCCTTATTAATTGATCCCAGTAATTTTCCAACAGTGTTTGGTTATCTGGCCTGTAGTTACCTGCGTTTTGAATATGGATAACTCCATTAACAGTTTCACAATCCTCTGGTACTTCTCTAGAATCCAATGACATTCAAGAAAAATTCCAACCAATGCATTCACCATCTCTGTAGCTACCTCTTTCAGAATCCAAGGGTGCAAGCCATCTGGGCCAGAGAACATATCCATCTTTGCCACAAGTACTTAATGCCTGTATTCTTCAGTATTAATGCAATGTTTGATCTAACTACCAAAGGGACTGATGCAAAAGACCTCTTTAACTTCTCTGCCGTTTCTTCATTCCCCATAACCATCCTTCCAGATTCATGAAAGAATGTTCACTTTGATAACTCTCTTCCTTTTCATGTATTTAAAAAAAAACTCATTGTCAGTTTGTAGATTCCTCAAATGGTTTACACACGTTGTTTAATTTCTCTGCCTTTATTATCTTCTTAGTCCTCCTTTGCTGAATTAATCCCAGGTTTTAGGATTATCATTGACTTTCACCTCTTCACACGCTTTTTCTTTTAACTTTAACTTCCTGGGTTAGCCATAGGTTAGACATGTTCTTTGTCCCTGGGGGTGTTGTTTCATTGGAAATCGTGAGTTGCCATGTTAAATGTCTGCCAGTGCTTGCTTACTGTCATTCCAGTGACCCGGTGGTATCGTTGCTGGAATGTTACTCCAGAGACCCAGAGAATGTTCTTGAGGAACTGAGATCGAATCCCATCACAGCAAATAGTGGAATGTGATTTCAATTCTAAACAAATCTGGAATTCAGAGTCTGATGATGACTATGAATCCCTTGTCCATTGTGAAAATCCATCTGGTTCACTAATGCCTTTGAGGGAAGGAAACTGCCATCTTTATCTGGTCTGGCCTACATGTGATTCCAGACCCATAGCAATGTGGTTGACTCTGAACTGCACTCTGGGTAATTAGGGATGGGCAATAACTGTTGGCCTAGCCAGCGACACCCTCATCCTGTGAATAAACTAATCTATCTGCCCAATCCATTTAAAGAGATTCCAAACAGTTAACAATTTCAAAAAATGATATTTATCTGGAAGAGGAAAATGGAAAAATGAGGGGATGGAGGTGTGTTACAGATCGACTACGGCCAAAAAGGATTACCTCAGAGTACAACGGAATTTCAATCAAATGGGCCAAATGGGCCGAGGTGCAGCAGATGGAGTTTAATTCAGATAAATGTGAGGTGCTGCATATTGGTAAGACAAATCAGGGCAGGACTTATACACTTAATGGTAAGGTCCGGGGGTGTGTTGCTGAACAAAGAGACCTTGGAGTGCAGGCTCATAGTTCCTTGAAAGTAGAGTTGCAGATAGATAGGATAGTGAAGAAGGCGTTTGGTATGTTTGGTTTTACTGATCAATGCATTGAGTACAGGAGTTGGGAGGTCATGTTGTGGCTGTAAGGACATTGGTTAGGACACTTTTGGAATACTGCGTTCAATTCTGGTCTCCCTCCTTTAGGGAGAATGTTATGAAATTTGAAAAGAGTTCAGAAAAGATTTACAAGGAAGTTGCCAGGGTTGGAGGGTTGAATAGGGAGAGGCTGAATAGGCTGGGGCTATTTTCCCTGGAGTGTTGGAGGCTGAGGGGTGACCTTATAGTGGTTTATAAAATCATGAAGGGCATGGATAGGGTAAATAAACGAAGTATTTGCCCTGGGGTGGGAGAGTCCAGAACTAGAGGGCATAGGTTTAGGGTTAGAGGGGAAAGATTTAAAAGGGACCTAAGGGGCAAATCTTTCACACAGAGGGTAGTGTGTGTATGGAATGAGCTGCCAGAGGAAGTGGTGGAGGCTGGTACAATTACAGCATTTAAAAGGCATCTGGATGGGTATATGAATAGGAAGGGTTTGGAAGGATATGGGCCAAGTGCTGGCAAATGGAACTAGATTAGGTGAGGATATCTGGCCAGCATGGACGGGTTGGACCGAAAGGTCTCTTTCTGTGCTGTACATCTCTACGACTCTATGATCTTGCTCAGTGATGGATCAGGCTTGGGAAGTTAACGACCTATTCCCTTAAAGCTTTCTGAAGAGTGAACTTGAGCTAAAATTGACATGCTCGGCTTTTAGTTGGTACAATCAAGTGTGCACAATTTAAAATGTTTCTCTTTTTTAAAAACCTATATCAGAAGACTTATTATATCAACATTAAAAATGGGTACACAGTCGGATATATTACATCCATGATCGCCTTGGTAATTGCCATCATCATATTCACAGCCTTCAGGTATGAGATTCGATCGATTACAGATTTTGCTCATTCGGCCATTGTTTTGCGTGTGTCTAACAAATTGACTATCACCTCACCCAGGAAATTTCACTGCACTCGCAATTACATCCACTTGAATCTCTTTGTCTCCTTCGTCCTCCGCGCTGCTTCAGTCTTGACCAAGGATGCCATCTTTTTCTCGAGCAACGCAATAGACCATTGCTCCATCTCAACGGTAGGACATTCTTATGTTAGTTCTAATTGGCAACGAATGATACGCTTCTTGATCGAACCCTGAAAATGGAGGACGTTATCCTGTCTCCCTCAGTCTGTTATAAACAATCCCAGTGGAAGGGGGATGCTGGGGGTTGGCTTTTGCTGGGGTCCTAGCTGAAGTAAGCCCCAAAGCCGAGTACTTCAAAGCTTTTTTTCTCTTTTTTTTTGGTTTATTCATGGGATGTGGGTGTCATTAGCTGGAGCAGCCTTTATTGTCAAATTACCCCTTGTTCTGAGTGTCTTGCCAGGGGTCAATTCAGAGAATAGTTAAGGGTAAACTAGGTCACTCTGCAGTCACATGTAGGCCAGACCAGTTAAAAACAATCGATTCACTTCCCTAAAGGGCATTCATGAACCAGATGGAACATACAAAATTCCTACAATACCTCTTACATAGGGCTAACCATTAAGTTCAAATCTCACCATTTTCCCTGGTGGGATTCCGACTGATGTCCTCAGAGTATGGGGAGCCTCTGGGTTACTAGAGTGAAGTACAGTGGCTCAGTGGTTAGCACTGCTGCCTCTCAGTACCAGGGACCCAGGTTCGATTCCAGCCTGTGCAGGTTAGAGTGGGTTAGCCATGGGAAGTTGTCTGCAATGTTCAAGGATGTGCAGGTGGAGGGCCAGGTAGCATTGGGGAGGCTGTGGAAGGATTTGGACAGGTTCAGAGAGTGGGCAAAGAAGGATGGAGTACAACGTGGGAAAGTGTGAGGTTATGCACTTTGGTAGGAAGAATAGACAAAAGAATTATTTTCTTAATGGGGAGAGAAGTCTGAAGTACAAATAGACTTAGGTGTTCTAATCCAGGACTCTCTCACAGTAAACTTGCAGGTTGAGTCAGTATTTAGGAAGGCAAATGCAATGATGGCATTTATTCCGTGAGGACTTGAATATAAAAACAGGAGTGTACTTCTATAAGGTTCTGGCCAGACCACCTTTGGAGTATTGAGTGCAGTTTTGGGCCCCACATCCCAGGAAGGACATACTGGCCCTGGGGTGTGTTCAGAGGAGGTTCACAAGAATGGTCCCAGGAATGTTAGGCTTAACATGTGAGGAATGTTTGAGAAGTCTGGAGTTCATACTCGATGGAGTTTAAAAGGATGAGGAGGGGAATCTAATTGAGTAAAAAATGAGGTCTGCAGATGCTGGAGATCACAGCTGAAAATGTGTTGCTGGTTAAAGCACAGCAGGTTAGGCAGCATCTCAGGAATAGGGAATTCGACGTTTCGAGCATAAGCCCTTCATCAGGAATGAGAGAGAGTAGCCTTACTTAATGTTCTGCCGGTGGAGGAGTCCAAGGACCTGCATGCCCTCGGTGGAGTGGGAGGGGGAGTTAAAGTGTTGAGCCACGGGGTGGTTGGGTTGGTTGGTCCGGGCGGCCCAGAGGTGTTCTCTGAAGCGTTCCGCAAGTAAGCGGCCTGTCTCCCCAACATAGAGGAGGCCACATCGGGTGCAGCGGATGCAATAGATGATGTGTGTGGAGGTGTGTGGAGGTGTGTGGAGGTAATTGAAACAAACAGAATGCTGAATGGCCTGGATGGAGTGGATGTTGGGAAGATGTTTCTATTGGTAGGAGAGACTAGGACTTGAGGATATAAACTTAGAGTAAAGGGAAGACCCTTCAAAATGGAGATAAGGAGAAACTTCTTCAGTCAGAGAGTGGGGAATCTGTGTAATTCATTGGCACAGAAGGCCCTGGAGGCCAGGTCATTGGATATGTTTAAGATTGAGATAGATAGGTTCTTGAGTAGCAAGGGGATCTAGGGTTATGGGGAGAAAGTAAGAGAATGGGGGTGAGAAACGTATCAGCCCAGGATTGAATGGTGGAGCAGACTCGAGCGGCTGAATGGCCTAATTTCTGCTCCTATGGTCTTATGGTCGGGCTGGACTTGCATGGACTGCTCTTTGGAGGGATTGGTGCTGGCTCAGTGGGCCATATGGCCTCTTTCCACACTGTAGGGGATTGTATGAGCCCGGTTATGTTATCACTGCAGCACCACCTCCTGGACATCTGGGCCCTAAGACCATAAGACAGAGGGGTAGAAGTAAGGCCATTTAATCATGGCTGATGGGTATTTCAACTCCACTTACCCACTCTCTCCCCGTGTGCCTTAATTCCTTGCAAGATCAAGAATTTATCAATCTCTGCCTTGAAGACATTTAACGTCCCGGCCTCCACTGCACTCCGTGGCAATGAATCCCACAGGCCCACCACTCTCTGGATGAAGAAATGTCTCCTCATTTCCGTTCCTAATTGACCCCCTCTAATTCTAAGGCTGTCTCCACGGGCCCTAGTCTCCCCGCGGGGAAACAACTTGCCAGTGTCCACCCTCTCTAAGCAGTGCATTATCTTGTAAGTTTCTATTAGATCTCCCCTCAACCTTCTAAACTCTAATGAATACAATCCCAGGATCCTCAGCCATTCATCGTATGTTAGGCCTACCATTCCGGGGATCACCCGTGTGAATCTCCACTGGGCATGCTTCACTGCCAGTATGTCCTTCCTGAGGTGTGGGGCCCATTAATGGACACAGTATTCTAAATTGGGCCTAACTAGAGCTTTATAAAGTCTCAGAAGCACATAATTGTGCAATACTGCATTCTGTGCACATCCTATCACCTACATGACAACAAATTGTTGCATTTCAGTAAGTACTACACTCTGTGAAAAGCTTTGGGATGCTCTGAGGTCAAGGAAGGTGCCATACAAATGCAACTCCTTGTCACAAAGTCCGACTCAAATTGTCCGAGTCAAACTGGGGTTTGTTTAAGCGGAATTATTGGGAATAAGCTTTCACCCGGTCCCTTCAGTGCCATTAGTATTAACGTGATCAGGTTGACTCCGAGTTTGGAGGGACTGCCTTATCTTGAGAGACGGAATAGGCTGGGGTCAGACTCGGAGTGTGGCAGAATGAGAAGAGACCTTATTGAAACACACAAGAATCCTAGGAGACTGGATAGGGTAGATGTAGAGAGGCTGTTTCCCCTTGTGGGAGAGTCTGGGACAGAGGGTACAATCTCAGAATAAGGTGGTGTGCGTTTAAGACAGAAATGAGGAGGACTTTCTTCTGTCGGAGGGAAGTGAGTCTGGAATTCTTTATCTCAGAGGGTTTTAGAGAAAGGTCATTAAATTTGCTCAGGGCTAAGACAGATGTTTAACCAGTAAGGGAGTCAAGAGTTTTGGGGAAAAGGCAAGCAAGTGGAGTTGAGGGTTATCAGATCAGTCATGGTGGAGCTGATTCGATGGGCTGAATGTCATACGTAAAAGGTCTAACTGAATGAAAGAGGGATTGCTAGAGATGGTCACCTCCCTTTGGTCAGCAACATTAATATGAGATAAACGATGTAAGAAAATATTATGAACTAAGGGTGTGTAGGCTGGCTCTGTACTCAATGGAGTTTAGCAGAATGAGAGGTGACCTGATTGATTCGGAGGGAGCATCACAGAGCAGATACGCAAAGACATTTTCCCCTTGGGAGGGAACGTAGAACGAAGGGGACACTTAAAAAATAAGAGATCGCTGTTAATAACTGAGAGGATGATGATTTATTTTCTATCAGAGGGTCACAAGGGTCTGGACTGTTATTCCCAGTGAGCACTGGGGGCTGGGTCAGAACATGTTCAATTCAGAATCAGATTATTGATAGATATTGGAACGTACAGCGCAACGGAATCTCTATCTGTCAGCCATACTGGAGTATTGTGTGCAGTTTTGGTCACCACACTACCAGAGGATGTGGAGGCTTTGGAGAAAGTGTGGGGAAGGTTCACCAGGATGTTGCCGGGTTTCAAGGGTATTGACTATGAGGAAAGGTTAAAAAGACGAGGATTGTTCTGGCTGGGAAAACAGCGGCTGAGAGGAGACCTGATAGACATTGACAAAGTTATGAGAGGCTTTTTCCCCCCAGAGTTGAAGTTTCAATTACAGGGGGAGTGTTGAGATTAGATTCCCTACACATTGAAACAGGCCCTTCGGCCCAACAAGTCCACACCAACCCTCCAAAGAGTAACCCACCCAGACCCATTCCCCTACTATCCTAGATTTACCCCTGAAAATTGCACCGAGCACTCTGGGCAATTTATCGTGGCCAATTCACCCTAACCTGCACATTTTTGGATTGTGGGAGGAAACCCACGCAGACACGGGGAGAATGTGCAAACTCTACACAGAGAGTCGCCTGAGGCAGGAATTGAACCCAGGTCCCTGGCGCTGTGAGGCAGCAGTGCTAACCGCTGTGCCACCGTGCCGCCAATTTAAGGGAGATGTGCGAAGTAAATTTTTCACACAGAGAGTGGTTGGAGCCTGAACAGCACTACCAGAAGAGGTGGTGGAAACAGGCAGGTTTCAGAGGCATCTGGATGGTGACATGAATAGGGAGGCAATAAGGAGATATGGACCGAATAAGGGACGAAGGTTTGTTTTTTAGTTTAGTTAGGGCATGATGGTCGGCACAGCCTTGGGTGGCCGAAGGGCCTGTTTCTGTGCTGTGCTTCTCTTTTGTTCATTATTGAACAGTGCAGTAGATTCAGGAGTCAAAATGGCTGCTCCTACTAATATGGAGGGCATATTCCCACTTGTGAAAGGATTGCGAGCACAAGGCTCAGATACGAAGACACTTACACAAGAGGCAAGTATGAAGAAAGTGGAGGAAAATGGAGGTAAAGTGGGAAAATAGTTCCATCAGGGCTCGACAGAGCAAATGCAGGAAGGATGTTCCCAATGGCCGGGGAGAGTCCTGAACCAGGGAGTCACAGCCTAAGGATAACTGGAGTAGACCGTTTAGGACCGAGATGAGGAGAAACACCTTCAGCTAGAGAGAGGTGAGCCTGTGGAATTCTCTGCCGTAGAAGGTGGTTGAGGCCAAGGCACTGAATGGTTTCAAGAGGGAGTTAGATATATCTCCCAGGGCTAAAGGGATGTGGGGGAAAAAAAACAGGAAGAGGACACTGAGTTAGATGATCATGTTGAATGGTGCAGCAGGCTTGAAGGGCTGAATGGCCTACTCCTGCTCCTATTATCTACGTTTCTGTGAATGTCACTAGACGAGTAACATCGAACATTACAGCGCAGTACAGGCCCTTCGGCCCTCGATGTTGCACTGACCTGTCATACCAACCTGAAGCCCATCTAACCTACACTATTCCATGTACGTCCATATGCTTGTCCAATGACGACTTAAATGTACTTAAAGTTGGCGGATCTACTACCGTTACAGGCAAAGCATTCCATACCCTTACTACTCTCTGAGTCAAGAAATTACCTCTGACATCTGTCCTATATCTATCACCCCTCAATTGAAAGCTATTCCCCCTCGTGCTCACTGTCACCATATTTGGAAAAAGGCTCTCCCTGTCCACCCTATCTAACCCTCTGATTATCTTATATGTCTGTATTAAGTCACCTCTCAACCTTCTTCTCTCCAACGAAAACAGCCTCAAGTCCCTCAGCCTTTCCTTGTAAGACCTTCCCTCTATACCAGGCAACATCCTAGTAAATCTCCTCTGCACCCTTTTCAAAGCTTCCACATGATTCTTATAATGCAGTGACCAGAACTGTACACAATACTCCAAGTGCGGCCGCACCAGAGTTTTGTACAGCTGCAGCATGACCTCATGGTTCCGGAACTCGATCCCTCTATTAATAAAAGCTAAAGCATTGTATGCTTTCTTCACAACCCTGTCAACCTGGATAGCAACTTTCAAGGATCTGTGTACCTGGACACCGAGATCTCTCTGCTCATCTACACTACCAAGAATATTACCATTAGCCCAGTACTTGGCATTCCGATTCCTCCGACCAAAGTGAATCACCTCACACTTGTCCACATTAAACTCCATTTGCCACCTCTCAGCTCAGCTCTGCAGCTTATCTATATCTCTCTGTAACCTACAGCATCCTTCGTCACTATCCACAACTCCACCGACCTTAGTGTCGTCTGCAAATTTACTAACCCACACCTTCTATGCCCTCATCCAGGCCATTTATAAAAATGACGAACAGCAGTGGACCCAACACTGACCCTTGCGGTACACCACTGGTAACTGGACTCCAGGATGGACATTTCCCATCAACCACCACCCTCTGTCTTCTTTCAGCAAGCCAATTATTGATCTAGACTGCTATATCTCCCACAATCCCATTCTTCCGCATTTTGTACAATAGCCTACTGTGGGGAACCTTATCGAACGCCTTGCTGAAATCCATATACACCACATCGACCGGTTTACTCTCATCTACCTGTTTGGTCACCTTCTCAAAGAGCTCAATAAGGTTTGTAAGGCATGACCTACCCTTCACAAAACCGTGCTGACTATCCCTAATCCCTTTTTGAGATGCCTATAAATCCTCTCTCGTATAACCAAGGGGCTCATGGGTTCAAATCCCACTGTGGCATCAGGTGGAAATTAAATCCTATTCATAAATCTGCAGTTGAAAAGCTGGTCCATTGATAATGACCGAGATAGTCATCAATTGCTGGAAAAACTCCATCTGGGTCACTAATGTCCTTCAGGGAAGGAGATCTGCCATCCAAACCCGATCTGGCCCTCCATGTGACTCCAGACCCACAGCAACGTGGTTGGGTCCTATCTGCCCTCTGTAAGGGCCTGAGCAAGACACTCAGTTCAAGGGTCAGCTAGGGATGGGCAACAAACACAGGCTTTATCTTTGACCCCCCCAACCATAGCTCATGAAAGAATTACTCTATAACAAAGTGATAAGGAAGTTTATTTCACTGGGTGAGTGGTAAGAGGATGGAATGTACTGGCTGGAAAGATGGTGGAGGACAGATTCAATATAAGGAAGAGGGGGGTTGGGTGGTTGTTTGGTGCAAAGGGGAATAGTATAGAACCCTCAGAACAGGAACAATGGGCCAAATGGCCTCTTTCTGCACTGTAGCACTTGTGCGATTTGTTGTGGTCTCATGTTAGCAATCGATCTGGTGGGGGATTTAGTAGAAACCTCCATTCCTCGCTCAGAGATTGGGAATGTACCAGCCCGTGCGTGGAGAGTGTGGGAATGTACCAGCCCGTGAGTGGAGGGTGTGGGAATGTACCAGCCCGTCAGTGGAGAATGCGGGAATGTACCAGCCCGTGGGTGGAGGGTGTGGGAATGTACCAGCCCGTGGGTGGAGGGTGTGGGAATGGACCAGCCCGTGATTGGAGAGTGCGGGAATGTACCAGCCCGTGAGTGGAGGGTGTGGGAATGGACCAGCCCGTGATTGGAGAGTACGGGAATGTACCAGCCCGTAGGTGGAGGGTGTGGGAATGTACCAGCCCGTGGGTGGAGGGTGTGGGAATGTACCAGCCCGTGAGTGGAGGGTGTGGGAATGTACCAGCCCGTGCGCGGAGAGTACGGGAATGTACCAGCCCGTGGGTGGAGAGTGTGGGAATGTACTAGCCCGTGAGTGGAGAGTGCGGGAATGTACCAGCGTGTGAGTGGAGAGTGCGGGAGTGTACCAGCCCGTGGGTGGAGAGTGCGGGAATGTACCAGCCCGTGGGTGGAGAGTGCGGGAATGTACCAGCATGTGGGTGGAGAGTGTGGGAATGTACCAGCCCGTGGGTGGAGAGTGCGGGAATGTACCAGCCCGTGGGTGGAGAGTGTGGGAATGTACCAGCCCGTGAGTGGAGAGTGCGGGAATGTACCAGCGTGTGAGTGGAGAGTGTGGGAATGTACCAGCGTGTGAGTGGAGAGTGCGGGAATGTACCAGCATGTGAGTGGAGAGTGTGGGAATGTACCAGCCCGTGGGTGGAGAGTGTGGGAATGTACCAGCCCGTGAGTGGAGAGTGTGGGAATGTACCAGCCCGTGGGTGGAGAGTGCGGGAATGTACCAGCGTGTGAGTGGAGAGTGCGGGAATGTACCAGCCCGTGAGTGGAGAGTGCGGGAATGTACCAGCCCGTGGGTGGAGAGTGTGGGAATGTACCAGCGTGTGAGTGGAGAGTGCGGGAATGTACCAGCGTGTGAGTGGAGAGTGTGGGAATGTACCAGCCCGTGGGTGGAGAGTGTGGGAATGTACCAGCGTGTGAGTGGAGAGTGCGGGAATGTACCAGCCCGTGGGTGGAGAGTGTGGGAATGTACCAGCGTGTGAGTGGAGAGTGTGGGAATGAACCAGCCCGTGGGTGGAGAGTGTGGGAATGTACCAGCCCGTGGGTGGAGAGTGTGGGAATGTACCAGCCCGTGAGTGGAGAGTGTGGGAATGTACCAGCGTGTGAGTGGATAGTGTGGGAATGTACCAGCCCGTGAGTGGAGAGTGCGGGAATGTACCAGCGTGTGAGTGGAGAGTGTGGGAATGTACCAGCCCGTGGGTGGAGAGTACGGGAATGTACCAGCGTGTGAGTGGAGAGTGCGGGAATGTACCAGCGTGTGAGTGGAGAGTGTGGGAATGTACCAGCCCGTGGGTGGAGAGTGTGGGAATGTACCAGCGTGTGAGTGGAGAGTGAGGGAATGTACCAGCCCGTGGGTGGAGAGTGTGGGAATGTACCAGCCCGTGAGTGGAGAGTGCGGGAATGTACCAGCCCGTGAGTGGAGAGTGTGGGAATGTACCAGCCCGTGGGTGGATAGTGTGGGAATGTACCAGCCCGTGAGTGGAGAGTGCGGGAATGTACCAGCCCGTGAGTGGATAGTGTGGGAATGTACCAGCCCGTGAGTGGAGAGTGCGGGAATGTACCAGCGTGTGAGTGGAGAGTGTGGGAATGTACCAGCGTGTGAGTGGAGAGTGCGGGAATGTACCAGCCCGTGAGTGGAGAGTGTGGGAATGTACCAGCCCGTGGGTGGATAGTGTGGGAATGTACCAGCCCGTGAGTGGAGAGTGCGGGAATGTACCAGCCCGTGAGTGGATAGTGTGGGAATGTACCAGCCCGTGAGTGGAGAGTGCGGGAATGTACCAGCGTGTGAGTGGAGAGTGTGGGAATGTACCAGCGTGTGAGTGGAGAGTGCGGGAATGTACCAGCCCGTGAGTGGAGAGTGTGGGAATGTACCAGCCCGTGGGTGGATAGTGTGGGAATGTACCAGCCCGTGAGTGGAGAGTGCGGGAATGTACCAGCCCGTGAGTGGATAGTGTGGGAATGTACCAGCCCGTGAGTGGAGAGTGCGGGAATGTACCAGCGTGTGAGTGGAGAGTGTGGGAATGTACCAGCGTGTGAGTGGAGAGTGCGGGAATGTACCAGCGTGTGAGTGGAGAGTGTGGGAATGTACCAGCGTGTGAGTGGAGAGTGCGGGAATGTACCAGCGTGTGAGTGGAGGGTGCGGGAATGTACCAGCGTGTGAGTGGAGAGTGTGGGAATGTACCAGCGTGTGAGTGGAGGGTGTGGGAATGTACCAGCGTGTGAGTGGAGAGTGTGGGAATGTACCAGCGTGTGAGTGGAGAGTGTGGGAATGTACCAGCGTGTGAGTGGAGGGTGTGGGAATGTACCAGCGTGTGAGTGGAGAGTGTGGGAATGTACCAGCCCGTGGGTGGAGAGTGTGGGAATGTACCAGCCCGTGAGTGGAGAGTGTGGGAATGTACCAGCCCGTGGGTGGAGAGTGTGGGAATGTACCAGCCCGTGGTTGGAGGGTGTGGGAATGTACCAGCGTGTGAGTGGAGAGTGTGGGAATGTACCAGCCCGTGGGTGGAGAGTGTGGGAATGTACCAGCCCGTGGGTGGAGAGTGTGGGAATGTACCAGCGTGTGAGTGGAGAGTGCGGGAATGTACCAGCCCGTGGGTGGAGAGTGTGGGAATGTACCAGCCCGTGAGTGGAGAGTGCGGGAATGTACCAGCCCGTGGGTGGAGAGTTTGGGAATGTACCAGCCCGTGGGTGGAGAGTGTGGGAATGTACCAGCCCGTGAGTGGAGGGTGCGGGAATGTACCAGCCCGTGGGTGGAGAGTGTGGGAATGTATCAGCCCGTGGGTGGAGGGTGCGGGAATGTACCAGCCCGTGGTTGGAGGCTGTGGGAATGTACCAGCACGTGAGTGGAGGGTGTGGGAATGTACCAGCCCGTGCGTGGAGAGTGTGGGAATGTACCAGCCCGTGGGTGGAGAGTGTGGGAATGTACCAGCCCGTGAGTGGAGAGTGCGGGAATGTACCAGCGTGTGAGTGGAGAGTGTGGGAGTGTACTAGCCCGTGGGTGGAGAGTGCGGGAATGTACCAGCCCGTGGGTGGAGAGTGCGGGAATGTACCAGCATGTGGGTGGAGAGTGTGGGAATGTACCAGCCCGTGGGTGGAGAGTGCGGGAATGTACCAGCCCGTGGGTGGAGAGTGTGGGAATGTACCAGCCCGTGAGTGGAGAGTGCGGGAATGTACCAGCGTGTGAGTGGAGAGTGTGGGAATGTACCAGCGTGTGAGTGGAGAGTGCGGGAATGTACCAGCATGTGAGTGGAGAGTGTGGGAATGTACCAGCCCGTGGGTGGAGAGTGTGGGAATGTACCAGCCCGTGGGTGGAGAGTGTGGGAATGTACCAGCCCGTGGGTGGAGAGTGTGGGAATGTACCAGCGTGTGAGTGGAGAGTGCGGGAATGTACCAGCCCGTGAGTGGAGAGTGCGGGAATGTACCAGCCCGTGGGTGGAGAGTGTGGGAATGTACCAGCGTGTGAGTGGAGAGTGCGGGAATGTACCAGCGTGTGAGTGGAGAGTGTGGGAATGTACCAGCCCGTGGGTGGAGAGTGTGGGAATGTACCAGCGTGTGAGTGGAGAGTGCGGGAATGTACCAGCCCGTGGGTGGAGAGTGTGGGAATGTACCAGCGTGTGAGTGGAGAGTGTGGGAATGAACCAGCCCGTGGGTGGAGAGTGTGGGAATGTACCAGCCCGTGGGTGGAGAGTACGGGAATGTACCAGCCCGTGAGTGGAGAGTGTGGGAATGTACCAGCCCGTGGGTGGAGAGTGTGGGAATGTACCAGCCCGTGGGTGGAGAGTGTGGGAATGTACCAGCCCGTGAGTGGAGAGTGTGGGAATGTACCAGCGTGTGAGTGGATAGTGTGGGAATGTACCAGCCCGTGAGTGGAGAGTGCGGGAATGTACCAGCGTGTGAGTGGAGAGTGTGGGAATGTACCAGCCCGTGGGTGGAGAGTGTGGGAATGTACCAGCCCGTGAGTGGAGAGTGTGGGAATGTACCAGCGTGTGAGTGGAGAGTGCGGGAATGTACCAGCCCGTGGGTGGAGAGTGTGGGAATGTACCAGCCCGTGAGTGGAGAGTGCGGGAATGTACCAGCCCGTGGGTGGAGAGTTTGGGAATGTACCAGCCCGTGGGTGGAGAGTGTGGGAATGTACCAGCCCGTGAGTGGAGGGTGCGGGAATGTACCAGCCCGTGGGTGGAGAGTGTGGGAATGTATCAGCCCGTGGGTGGAGGGTGCGGGAATGTACCAGCCCGTGGGTGGAGGGTGTGGGAATGAACCAGCGTGTGAGTGGAGAGTGTGGGAATGTACCAGCCCGTGGGTGGAGAGTACGGGAATGTACCAGCCCGTGGGTGGAGAGTGTGGGAATGTACCAGCGTGTGAGTGGAGAGTGTGGGAATGTACCAGCCCGTGGGTGGAGAGTACGGGAATGTACCAGCCCGTGGGTGGAGAGTACGGGAATGTACCAGCCCGTGAGTGGAGAGTTTGGGAATGTACCAGCCCGTGGGTGGAGAGTGTGGGAATGTACCAGCCCGTGGGTGGAGAGTGTGGGAATGTACCAGCCCGTGTGTGGAGGGTGCAGGAATGTACCAGCCCGTGGGTGGAGAGTGCGGGAATGTACCAGCCCGTGGGTGGAGAGTGCGGGAATGTACCAGCCCGTGGGTTGAGAGTGAGGGAATGTACCAGCCCGTCAGTGGAGAGTACGGGAATGTACCAGCCCGTGGGTGGAGAGTGCGGGAATGTACCAGCCCGTGGGTGGAGAGTGTGGGAATGTTCCAGCGTGTGAGTGGAGAGTGTGGGAATGTACCAGCCCGTGTGTGGAGGGTGCGGGAATGTACCAGCCCGTGGGTGGAGAGTGTGGGAATGGACCAGCCCGTGGGTGGAGAGTGTGGGAATGTATCAGCCCGTGGGTGGAGAGTACGGGAATGTACCAGCCCGTGGGTGGAGAGTGTGGGAATGTACCAGCCCGTGGGTGGAGAGTGCGGGAATGTACCAGCCCGTGGGTGGAGAGTGTGGGAATGTACCAGCCCGTGGGTGGAGAGTGAGGGAATGTACCAGCCCGTGGGTGGAGAGTGTGGGAATGTACCAGCCCGTCAGTGGAGAGTGCGGGAATGTACCAGCGCGTGAGTGGAGTGCGGGAATGCATTTCCGCTGAATAGGAAAAAAAGGGAGGCTGATGGAGGATTCAAGACTACGTAGAGGTTCATTGTGGAGTTTGGAGACCCTTTGGCTCAAAGTGGGCGGCACGGTGGCACAGTGGTCAGCACTGCTGCCTCACAGCGCCTGAAACCTGGGTTCAGTTTCCGACTCAGGCGACAGACTGTGTGGAGTTTGCACGTTCTCCCCGTGTCTGCGTGGGTTTGCTCCAGTTTCCTCCCACAGTCCAAAGATGTACCAGCCCGTGAGGGAATGTACCAGCTATGCTAAATTGCCCGTAGTGTTAGGTAAGGGGTAAATGTAGGGGTCTGGGTGGGTTGTGGGTCGGTGTGGACTTGTTGGGCCGAAGGGCTTGTTTCCACACTGTAAATAATCTAATCTAAAACCCTCCCTATTTCTGGGTGGATCGATTTCATTTCCTCTTTTTCACGTTCCCCAGGCGACCTGTAAAGCTGCAGTCACCTTCTTCCACTTCTGCACCCTGGCCAACTTCACGTGGCTGATGGTCGAAGGGTTGTACCTCCAGACCCTGCTCAGCCTCGCCTTTGTATCCAACAAAAAGTACTTCTGGTCGTACTGTTTCATCGGTTGGGGTCAGTATTTCACATTTTGTGGAGGGCTGGGGATTGGGTTGAGGTGGTGGGGGAGCGGGTTTGGAGGTGGGGAGCTGGTATCGGTCGTTGGGCCAGTGTGGGGATGTGACGGGGGAGCGGGGTTGTGGAGCGTGCGGGGCATGACCGTTGGTGGCTCACTCTGTTGGCAATTCTGGAAGAGGGGCTCGAGGCTCAGAGTGGAGGGATGATCTGATGGTCGAAGGGATATTTCTCCTGCCCAGCCTTGACTCCAAATGTTAACTTCACTCAAACAGAGTCCAAGTCCACAAGTTTAGCAGGACCTTCATTTCAGTTAATTGCATCCCCATAAAACTCAGCCTCCCTCACTCAAGACCAGCTTACATGACTGAGTGAGCCTTCAATAATACATCCGTCGCCTGGTTTTCCTCATTTCGTTCAGTCTCAGCCATTCCTTCAGAGCAGGTACGATGTTCGGCCCATGAGTCATGGCTAGGGTGTGCAACATCTTGTCTGAAAGGATTTGGGTTGGCACATTGGACCAGTGGTTGGCACTACTACCTCAGTGTGGGGCTGGAAAAGCACAACAGGTCAGGCGGCATCCGAGGAGCAGGAGGATCAATGTTTTGGGCAAAAGCCCTTCATCAGGAATGAGGCTTGTGGGCCGAGGGCTGAGAGATAAATGGGCGGGGGCTGGGGGAGAAGGGAGCTGAGAATGTGATAGGTGGGTGAAGGTGAGGGAGAAGGTGATAGGTCAGAGAAGAGCGTAGAGCTGATAGATGAGAAGGAAGATGGACAGGAAGGACAGGCGCAGAAGGCGGTGCCGAGTTGGAAGGTTGGATCTGGGATAATGTAGGGGGAGGGGAGATGAGGAAGCTGTTGAAATCCACATCTATTCCGTGTGGTTGCAGGGTCCCAAGGCTGTATATGAACCGTTCCTCCTTCAGGCCTCGGGTGGTAACAGTTTGGTGATGGAGGAGGCCCAGGACCTGCATATCCTTGACAGATTGGGGTGGGGAGGGGGGCGTGTTGATGTGTTCAGCCACAGGGCGGTGGGGTTGGTGAGTGTGGGTGTTCCAGAGATGTTCTCTGAAACGAACCGCAAGAAGGCATCCTGTCTCCCCGATGTAGAGGACACCACACCAGGTACAACGGATGCAGGAGATGACATTGGCAGAGGTACAGGTAAATTTCTGATGGATGTGGAAGGATCCCTTGGAGCCTTGGATGGAGGGGAGGGGGCAGGTTTGACACATCCTCCAGTGACAGGGGAAGGTAAGTTTCCTCATTCCCCTCCCCGTGCCTTATCCCAGTTCCAACCCTCCAACTCAGCATCGTCCCCGCCTTGACTTGTCCTACCTGTCCATCAACTTTCCCAGCTATCCACTGCACCCTCCTCTCTGACCTGTCACCTTCTCCGCCATCTTTATAGACATATCACATTCTTAGCTACCTTCCTCTCAGCCCTACCCCGCTCCTCCTCCTATTTGTCTCTCAGCCCCCTTGGCCCACCAGCCTCATTCCTGAAGAAGGGCTTATGCCTGAAACGTTGATTCTCCTGCTCCTCGGATGCTGCCTGACCTGCTGTGCTTTTCCAGCGCCACGCTCTCGACTCTGATCTCCAGCGTCTGCAGTCCTCACTCTCTCCTACTACCTCAATGCGCCAGGGATCCTAGCCTCGGGCAACTGTCTGCGTGGAGTTTGCACATTCTCCATATCCTCCCACAATCCAAAGATGGGCAGGTTAGGGTGGATTGGCCGCAGGAATTTGCATGTAGTGTGCAGGGATGTTCAGGTTAGGCGAGCCCTTCATGGAAAAGTTAAATATCACACAACAGCAGGTTACAGTCCAACAGGTTTATTTGGAAGCACTAGCTTTCAGAGCGCTGCTCCTTCATCAGGTAACTCATGGGACAGGATCATAGGACACAGAATTTATAGTAGGAGATCAAAGTATCATACAATATATTAAACAAACCTAGAAGGTTCCTCAGGTAAGGGGAGCTGGGATCTCCCTGGAAATCTCAAGGGGAGCTGGGATCTCCCTGGTAACCTCAAGGGGAGCTGGGATCTCCCTGGTAATCTCAAGGGGAGCTGGGATCTCCCTGGTAATCTCAAGGGGAGCTGGGATCTCCCTGGTAACCTCAGCTGACATGAGAATTGAACCCACGCTGTCACTATCATTCAGTATTGGAAACCTGGCTGATGCAGGTACCATCCCCACGCTGATTGATAATATCACTTCCGCCCCCCATCATGGCCGCTTCCACAACCACTTCCGCCCCTCACAATTCCTCATGCTTCACACGTGACATCACTTCCGCCCCTCACATCATCGCTGATGCCACACGCACAGTGACTTCCGCCACCCCTACTGCCGTGGTCACCACCACTTCCGCTCCCACCAGCGCCACTCACCTGCATTCTGCTGACACGCCCCCCACAGACCCAACTGTCACTATACCCACCCCCCGAACCCTGAGGGGAACACTACCCCTGCTCATGACTCCACCCCCATTCCTCCCCCACCACACCCACTCCGGTTCCTGGCCTGCTCCCACTCCCAGCTCCACACCCACACCAGATCCCAGCTCCCAGCCCTGCCGAGTTTTCACCATCCCTCCAGACCTCCCCCTCACTGAGGACGAACGATCAATCCTCAGCAAAGGACTCACCTCCATCCCCCTCCGTCCACGCATCAATGAATTTAATACATGCTGTGACGTTGAACAATTCTTCCGTCGCCTCCGCCTCCGAGCTTACTTTCACAATCAGGACTCCCGCCCACCTTCCGAGGACCCCTTCACCCACCTCCGACACACTGCATCCACCTGGACACCCTGCGCTGGCCGACCACCCACCCTCGACCTCTTCATTTCCAACTGCCGCTGGGACATTAACCACCTCAACCTGTCTACCCCCTTCCCCCACTCCAACCTCTCACCCTCACAACGCACAGCCCTCCACTCCCTCTGCTCCAATCCCAACCTCACCATCAAGCCAGCAGATAAAGGGGGCGCAATGGTAGTGTGGCGCATTGACCTCTACATCACTGAAGCCAAACGCCAACTCGAGGACACCTCTTCTTACTGCCCCCTTGACCATGACCCCACACCCCATCACCAAACCATCATCTCCCAGACCATACAGAACCTCATCACCTCAGGGGATCTCCCACCCACAGCTTTCAACCTCATAGTCCGGGAACCCCGCACTGCCCGGTTCTACCTCCTTCCCAAGATCCACAAGCCTGACCACCCTGGCCGACCCATTCTCTCAGCATGCTTCTGCCCCACTGAACTCATCTCTACCTACCTCAACACTGTCCTATCCCCCCTAGTCCAGGAACTCCCCACATACGTTCGAGACACCACCCACGCCCTCCACCTCCTCCAAGACTTCTGTTTCCCTGGTCCCCAACGCCTCATCTTCACCATGGATATCCAATCCCTCTACACCTCCATCCGCCATGACCAGGGCCTCCAGGCCCTCCATTTTTTCCTCTCCAGACGTCCCCAACAGTACCCTTCCACTGACACTCTCATTCGTTTGGCCGAACTGGTCCTCGCCCTTAACAATTTCTCCTTTGAGTCCTCCCACTTCCTCCAGACCAAAGGGGTAGCCATGGGCACACGTATGGGCCCCAGCTATGCCTGTCTCTTTGTTGGCTACGTAGAACAGTTGATCTTCCGTAGTTACACCAGCACCACTCCCCACCTCTTCCTCTGCTACATTGATGACTGCATTGGCGCCACCTCATGCTCCCGCGAGGAGGTTGAGCAATTCATCAACTTCATCAACACATTCCACCCTGACCTTAAATTGACCTGGACCAATTCTGACACCTCCCTCCCCTTCCTGGACCTTTCCATCTCCATTAATGATGACCGACTTGACACTGACATTTTTTACAAACCCACCGATTCCCACAGCTACCTGGATGACACTTCTTCCCACCCTACCTCTTGCAAAAATGCCATCCCGTATTCCCAATTCCTCTGCCTCCACCATATCTGCTCCCAGGAGGACCAGTTCCACCACAGAACACACCAGATGGCCTCCTTCTTTAGAGACCACAATTTCCCTTCCCATGTGGTTAAAGATGCCCTCCAACGCATCCCGTCCACATCCCGCACCTCCGCCCTCAGACCCCATCCCTCCAACCGTAACAAGGACAGATCGGCCCTGGTGCTCACCTTCAACCCTACAAACCTTCGCATAAACCAAATCATCCGCCGACATTTCCGCCACTCCAAAAAGACCCCACCACCAGGGATATATTTCCCTCCCCACCCCTTTCCACCTTCCGCAAAGACCGTTCCCTCCATGACTATCTGGTCAGGTCCACGCACCTTACAACCCACCCTCCCATCCTGGCACTTTCCCCTGCCCCCGTAGGAACTGTAAAACCTGTGCCCACACCTCCTCCCTCACCTCTATCCAAGGCCCTAAAGGAGCCTTCCACATCCATCAAAGTTTTACCTGCACATCCACTAATATCATTTATTGTATTCGTTGCTCCCGATGCGGTCTCCTCTACATTGGGGAGACTGGGCGCCTCCTCGCAGAGTGCTTTAGGGAACATCTCCGGGACACCCGCACCAATCAACCACAACGCCCCGTGGCCCAACATTTCAACTCCCCCTCCCACTCTGCCAAGGACATGGAGGTCCTGGGCCTCCTTCACCACCACTCCCTCACCACCAGACGCCTGGAGGAAGAACGCCTCATCTTCTGCCTCAGAACACTTCAACCCCAGGCATCAATGTGGACTTCAACAGTTTCCTCATTTCCCCTTCCCCCACCTCATCCTAGTTCCAAACTTCCAGCTCAGGACTGTCCCCGTGACTTGTCCGGACTTGTCCGACCTGCCTATCTCCTTTTCCACCTATCCACTCCACCCTCTCCTCCCTGACCTATCACCTTCATCCCCTCCCCCACTCTCCCATTGTACTCTATGCTACTTTCTCCCCACCCCCACCCTCCTCTAGCTTATCTCTCCACGCTTCAGGCTCACTGCCTTTATTCCTGATGAAGGACTTTTGCCCGAAACGTCGATTTCGCTGCTCCTTGGATGCTGCCTGAACTGCTGTGCTCTTCCAGCACCACTGATCCAGAAATTGGAAACCAGCCATCCAATCAACTGAGCTAACCAACCCCCAACAGCAATCCTGCCATCACATCAATGGGTATTTTTAACCAGCCTACCTAGACACATATTGACACCGGTCCGGGGTGCGTGGGGACTGAAGCCAGATTAGATTAGATTACTTACAGTGTGGAAACAGGCCCTTCAGCCCAACAAGTCCACACCGACCCACCAAAGAGCAACCCACCCAGACCCATCCCCCTACATTTACCCCTTCACCTAACACTATGGGCAATTTAGCATGGCCAATTCACCCTGACCCGCACATCTTTGGACTGTGGGAGGAAACCGGAGCACCCGGAGGAAACCCACGCAGACACGGGGAGAATGTGCAAACTCCACACAGAGAGTCGCCTGAGGTGGGGATTGAACCCGGGTCTCTGGCGCTGTGAGGCAGCAGTGCTAACCACTGTGCCACCGTGCCATGCCGGATCTCTCTGGCTGAGAAGTGAATGCACTACCATAGGGTCATTCATCATGGAAACAGACCCTTCATTCATGCCAACCCATTTCCCAAACTAAACTCGTTCCCTTTGCCAATGTTTGGCCCATATCCATCTAAACCTTTCATCTCTGGGCGGCACGGTGGCACAGTGGTTAGCACTGCTGCCTCACAGCGCCAGAGACCCAGGTTCAATTCCCGACTCAGGCGACTGACTGTGTGGAGTTTGCACGTTCTCCCCGTGTCTGCGTGGGTTTCCTCTGGGTGCTCCGGTTTCCTCCCACAGTCCAAAGATGTGCGGGTCAGGTGAATTGGCCATGCTAAATTGTCCGTAGTGTTAGGTAAGGAGTAAATGTAGGGGTATGGGTGGGTTGCGCTTCGGCGGGTCGGTGTGGACTTGTTGGGCCGAAGGGCCTGTTTCCACACTGTAAGTAATCTAATCTAATCTCTTCAATCACTTAGAATGGGTATGCAGGTTTTGATTAATTAAATACAGGGCTGGGGTGGGTCTGGGTGGGATGCTCTTCAAAGGGTCAGTGTGGTCTTGATGGACTGAATGGCTTGCTTCCACGCTGTAGGAATTGTATGACTCAAGGCAGAAACCCTCATAACATGTGGGAAAGGCAATGGTAGAAAGGTGGTATGGTTACTGACCGAGGAGGAAGGGGTTCAAATCTCACAGCGACTGGTAGAATATAGATCTCATTGATTGAATAAATCTGGGATTGAAAATTCATCTCAATATGGACAACACTGAGCATTACCATTGATCATTCTTAAAATGAAGTGAAAGGTACGTTACCTAAAACTCAACTGGACTTTCCACATCAACATTGTGGCTGCTCCCAGAGCCTGTCCACCATCTACAAGGCACAAGTCAGGAGGGTGATGGATTACTCCCCCCTTGCCTGGATAGGGGCAGCCCCAACAACACTCAAGAAGTTTGACACCATCCAGAACAAAGCAGCTCCCACTTGATTGCCACCACATGCATAAGCATCCACTCCCTCCCCCACCGACACTCAGTAGCAGCAGTGTGTACTATCTACAAGAAATTCATCAAAAATCCTCAGACAGCATCTTCCAAACCAACGACCACTTCCATCTGGAAGGACAAGGGGCAGCAGGTACATGGGAACACCACCCCCTGCAAGTTCCCCTCCAAGACACTCACCATCCTGACTTGGAAATATATCGCCATTCCTTCACTGTCACTGGGTCAAAAATCCTGGAACTCCCTCCCTCAGGGCATTGTGGGTCAACCCACAGCAGGTGGACTGCAGCGGTTCAAGAAGGCAGCTCAACCCCACCTTCTCAAGGGGGCAACCAGGGACGGGCAATAAATGCTGGGCTCAGCCAGCGACACCTGTGTTCCACAAGTGAATAAATAAGAATACCAATTAACCTGGTCTGACCGACATGTGAGTCCAGACTCACAGCCATGTGGTCAACTCTTAACTGTCTTCTGTCTTACCTACGTAGTGACCTCTTCAGAACAGGAGTAACGTTTTGAGTCCGGTGTAACTCCTTTTCAGATGTGAAGGGGTGCCATACCAGACTTGAATGTTAACTGTTTTTCTCTCTCCTGCTTGCCGCCAGACCTGCTGAGTTTCTCTAGGATTTGTTTGAGGAGGCATGGTTGAGAGAAGAGGGAAACGAGATGGGCAAGGGATGTGGTGGGTGCGTGTGACTTAGGGCTGGGTCAACGCAGCGATTAAAATCCGACACGATCGGCTCACCTCCTCTGATTTTTAATCGATGTCGAGTAGTATCAATGCCGTTGAGGTAAAGTTTGAATATTTGATATATAATCAGAATAACTTGCACGTTAACTAATACCTCAAAGCGTTTGAGGAGCTGAGTTGTAAACACTATTTTGTCCCATCTCTCGCAGGGGCTCCAACCATTGTAATTGTGATTTGGATTATTGTGAAGCTGAATGTGGATAACAGAGTGTAAGTTAAAATCACACCAGGGCCTGACTTTAACTCTGCATGCACAGGGTGTGAGTAGAAACACAGAAATTAGGAACTGGTGGAGGCCACTCAGCCCACTCCCGCAATGTGCTCATGGCTGATCACCCCACTCAGTGCCCTGTTCCTAATTTCTGCCCCATAAGGCGTCACTTATTTCACTCCCTCCCTGAGGAATTCGTCCATCCTCATAGTCCCACCAAACCCCTGGAGCTGCTGTCTCATGAGGGAGAAACAGCAGGTGATGGGTTTAACCTGAGGGTCACCGCATCCTTCAGGTGAGGGGAGAGGTCGAGAAGGTGGGATCGCCATGGTAACCTCAGCTGGTGTCAGAGCTGAACCCACTCTGTCACTGTCATTCTGCTGGAAACCAGCCGTCCAATCAACTGAGCTAACCAACCCTCAACAGCAATCCTGCCATCACACCAACCCGTATTTTTAACCAACCTACCTAGACACATTTTTACACAGATCTGGGGTGTGTGGGGACTGAAGCCAGATCTCTCTGGCTCAGAGGCGGATGCACTCCCATACAGTCAGACCCTTCGTCCATTTTCCCAAGCTAAATATGTTCCATTTGCCAATGTTTGGCCCATACCCCTCTGAACCTTTCATATCCACATACCTGTCTGAATACCTTTTAAATGTTGTAATTGTACCAGCCTCCACCACTTCCTCTGGCAGCTCATTCCACACACGTACCACTCTCTGTGTGAAAAAGTTGCCCTTCAGGTCCCTTTGACATCTTTCCCCTTTCACCTTAAACCTCTGCCCTCCACTCTCAGATTCCCCTCCCCTCGGGAAAAGACCTTGTCTATTTACCCTATCCATGCCCCTCATGATTTTATAAGCCTCTATAAGGTCACCCCTCAGTCTCTGAGGCTCCTGGGAAAACAGCTCCAGCCTCCCTTTACAACTCAAACCCTGCACCATTCCATTCAAGACAATATACAGGCGAAAATTGAACTCATGAGGTCATTAAATATAGGAGTAGAATTAGGCCATTCGGCCCATTGAGTCTGCTCCACCATTCAATAATGGCTGATATGCTCCTCACCCCCATTCTCCCTGTATCGCTTCAACCCATTACCAATTAACAATCTGTCTAACTCCTCCTTAAATTTACTCACTGTCCCAGCATCCACCACACTCTGGGGTAGCGAATTCCACAGATTCACAACCCTTTGGGAGAAGTAGTTCCTCCATAACTCTGTATTAAATCTGCTACCCCTTACCCTACGACTATGGCTTCTTGTCCCAGAATGCCCCACAAGAGGAAGCATCCACTCCATGTCTATTTTATCCTCACCTTTTATCACCTTGAATACCTCAATTTGATCTCCCCTCATTCCAGAGAGTATCGGCCTAAACTGTTCAATCTCTCTTCATACGACAATCCCCTCATCTCTGGGAGCAATCTAGTGAACTCCCCCTGAATTGTCTCCAACCCTCTTACATCTTTCCTCAAATAAGGGGACCAACACTCCAGGTGCGGTCTCAACATTGCCTTGAATAGTTGCAGCAATACATCCTTACCTCGATACTCTATTCCTTTAGCGATAAAACCCAACATTCCATTCGCTGTCTTTATTATCTGCTGTACCTACATTGCTAGATTTCTGTGACTCATGGTGAAGGACACCCAGATCCCTCTGCACCGGAGCACCCCAAAGTCTCTCCCTATTTAGATAATAGGTCACCTTCCCACTTTTCTGACCAAAATAGAACCTAGTTTAAAGGCAAATTCCCGAAATGGGGTGCATGATAGAAGGTGACTGGGCGAAGCTGAGGACTGCAGTCAAAGAGGGTGGTGCTGGAAAAGCACAACAGGCCAGGCAGCATCTGAGGCATAGTAGAGACGATGTTTCAGGCATAAGCCCTTCATCAGGAATGAAGGGCTAATGCCCGAAATATTGATTTTCCTGCTGCTCGGATGCTGCCTGACCTGCTGAGCTTTCCCAGCACCACATTCCCGACTCTGATCTCCAGCATCTGCAGCCCTCACTCTCTCCTCATGGTAGAAAGCAGCGTTGTACAGTGACAGTAATTCATTGTGGAAGATTATCGAATATTAACGGATTGATTCTCTGCTAGATGTTGGGATGACAATGCGAATGAATACATCTGGTGGATATTAAGAGGCGCCATCCTCCTCACGGTTCTGGTACGTAACAGCCATTGGGTGGAATGCACGAAAGGCCTGATCAAACTAGCGTATTAATGGGGTGTAGTCTGACACCACAATGCAGCACAAAGGAAGCCTTGCTTACCTTCCTGATAAACCACCCTGAGCCACAAAGCCCGTTATCAAATCGTGTCAGTGTTGTAATGTAGGAAACACCAGCCCCCTTCTTGTCCAGAAAGATCCCACAAATAGTTGCAGGCCTTTTGGCGAGGAGAGGGATCTCAAAGAGCTTTTGATAAACCTGCACTTTTGATAAAACAGTGGTTGATGTTATGCCTCCTTCAGGACAATCCGTTCTAGTTGGTGGGTCAGTTGAAGGACAACTACTGCTCAGAGTTCCAGGGACAACATACCAGGACTTGAACTAACATCAGGCCAATGGGGTTACCCCCATTTGAGACAGCAGGTCAGGCCTTGGTTGAAGATCTCATCTCCAACCGTGCAGCCCTCCCTCAACACTGCGTATACTCAGCATTTTGCTCATGTACTCAATGTTTTTCAATGGAATGTTTTGACTAGATTAGATTAGATTACTAGATTAGATTAGATTACTTACAGTGTGGAAACAGGCCCTTTGGCCCAACAAGTCCACCGACCCGCCGAAGCGCAACCCACCCATACCCCTTACCTAACACTACAGGCAATTTAGCATGGCCAATTCACCTGACCCGCACATCTTTGGACTGTGGGAGGAAACCGGAGCACCCGGAGGAAACCCACGCAGACACGGGGAGAACGTGCAAACTCCACACAGTCAGTCACCTGAGGCGGGAATTGAACCCAGGTCCCTGGCGCTGTGAGGCAGCAGTGCTAACCACTGTGCCACCGTGCCACCCACGGTGAGGAGCGTTCCAAATATTGTGGGTGAACAGAGCAGAACTGAATAGAACGGAAGATCCTTTATTGTCACCTGTCACCTGCCTGACCTGCTGCGCCTTAACCAGCAACACATTTTCAGCTCAGATCTCCAGCATCTGCAGACCTCACTTTTTACCTGTACTCAAGTACAGGAGTACAGTGAGAAGGCTACAATACCATCACACATGGTACCATCCTGAGTACAACCAAAGTACAGATCGCAGACACATGACAGAGAAATAAAGGGAAGGGAAGGGAAAGAAGTTACATTACTCATGGTAACTCAGAGAATAACTGACAAACACGTAAACTAAACTTAAAAAGACAAGCATCCCAGCATTCCCAGAGATATCCTGCATTAGATCAGTGCAGGGCGGGGCTCAACATGTGGTCAGACCAGCCGCACAGGCTGCTGACCGCTGGCACAGGTACCCAGTCCAACACCCATCCCCGGTCCAGCCTCCTACCACTGACCGTCCCTGCTCCATGTCAGTCTCCAGCCACTGACCGTTCCCGCTCCGGGTCAGTCTCCAGCCACTGACCATCCCTGCTCAGTGTCAGTCTCCAGCCAATGACCGTCCCCACTCTGTGTCAGTCTCCAGCCACTGACCGACCCCGCTCTGTGTGACCCTCCAGCCACTGACCATCCCCACTCCGTGTCAGTGTCCAGCTGCTGATTGTCCCTGCTCGGGTCAGTCTCCAGCCACTGACCGTCCCCCCTCCATGTGACCCTCCAGCCACTGACCATCCCCACTCTGTGTCAGTCTCCAGCCAATGACCGTCACCGCTCTGTGTGACCCTCCAGCCACTGACCAACCCCACTCCGTGTGACCCTCCAGCCACTGACCATCCCCAATCTGTGTCAGTCTCCAGCCACTGACCATCCCCACTCCGTGTCAGTCTCCAGCCACTGACCGACCCCACTCTGGGTCAGTCTCCAGGCACTGACTGATCCCTCTCTGCGTGACGCTCCAGCCACTGACTGACCCCGCTCTGAGTCAGTCTCCAGCCACTGACCATCCCCGCTCCATGTCAGTCTCCAGCCACTGACCGTCCCCGTTCCGTCTCAGTCTCCAGCCACTGACCATCCCCGCCCCGTGTCAGTGTCCAGCCGCTGATCGTCCCTGCTCAGGTCAGTCTCCAGCCACTGACCGTCCCCCCTCCATGTGACCCTCCAGCCACTGTCCATCCCCGCTCCATGTCAGTCTCCAGCCACTGACCATCCCCGCTCCGTGTCAATCTCCAGCCACTGGCCGTCCCCGCTCCTGGTCAGTCTCCAGCCACTGACCGATCCCTCTCTGCGTGACCCTCCAGCCACTGACCGTCCCTGCTCTGGGTCAGTCTCCAGCCACTGACCGATCCCTCTCTGCATGACCCTCCAGCCACTGACTGTCCCCGCTCCGTCTCAGTCTCCAGCCACTGACCGACCCCGCTCTGCGTGACCCTCCAGCCACTGTCCATCCCACTCCGTGTCAGTCTCCAGCTACTGACCGACCCCGCTCTGCGTGACCCTCCAGCCACTGTCCATCCCCTCTCCATGTCAGTCTCCAGCCACTGACCGTACCCGCTCCATGTGACCCTCCAGCCACTGACCATCCCCGCTCCTTGTCAGTCTCCAGCCACTGTCCGACACCGCGCTGCGTGACCCTCCAGCCACTGACCGTCCCCGCTCCCTGGCAGTCTCCAGCCACTGACCGACACTGCGCTGCGTGACCCTCCAGCCACTGACTGTCCTCACTCCGTGTCAGTCTCCAGCCACTGACCATCCCCACTGGGGTCAGTCTCCAGCCATTGGCTGTATAAAACAAATTGTAATTACTACATTTGCCACTGATGTGGATCTAAAATAATATCTTATAAACAAATGCAGAAGTGGCTTGAAATGCTCAGCAGGTGGAGAGTGATCAGAGTTCACGTTTCGGGTGTGGTGTCCCATCCTCAGCACAGTGTCATATTTCACATATTGCTTTTCACTGTGTGACTGTGGTCTGCCTGACAACAATGTTGCACAAAATGTTTGGTCCATCTTCAATCAAACTTTGTACGAAGATAGTGTACAGCTCAAGGAAGGGTGGGTCAGCGGTTTTTGGGTGAAGTCCAGATCTAGCCATGTGTGCTGAGAGGGGGGTGGTCAGAGAGCTGCAGGGTGACCTGGACAGACCGGCTCCATATAGGCAGCGAGGAACGCTAATGGCATGCTGTCCTTCATAGAGAGCGGATTCAGGTATTGGAGTAGGGTTTTCTTGCTGCAGTTATACAGGGCCTTAGTGAGGCCACACCTTGAGTATTGTCTGCAGTTTTGGTCTCCTCATCTGAGGAAGGACATTGAGGGAGCCCAGCGAAGGTTCAGCAGACTGATTCCCGGGATGGCAGGACTGACATATGAGGAAAAACCCGATCATCTGGGCTTGGACCTGTTGGAATTTATAGGAATGTCCGGGTGATCTCATAGAAACATAGAAAACCCTGATGGGACTGAACAGGCTAGATGCGGGAAGAATGTTCCCAATGTTGGGGAAGTGCAGAACTAGGATCACAGTCTAAGAATAAGAGGAGATGCCATTTCAGGACCGGGATGAGGGAGAATTTCTTCACTCCGAGAGTTGTGACCCTGTGGAATTCTCTCCCACAGGAAGCTGTTGGGGCCAGTTCATTCAATATATTCAAGTGGGAGATGGAGTTGGCCGTTCCAGCTAAAGGGAACAACGGGTATGAGGAGAGGGCGGGAATGGGACACTGAGACTACATGGAGAGCGTAAGGACTGTAGGTGTTGGAGATCCGAGGCACGAGAGTCCGATGCTGGAAAAGCGCAGCAGGTCAGGCAGCATCCAAGGAGCAGGAGAAGCGACGTTTTGGGAATAAGCCTTTCATCATGAATCCTGATGAAGGGCTTATGCCCAAAATATCGACTCTCCTGCTCCTTGGGCACTGCCTGACCTGCTGTGCTTTTCTAGCATCGGACTCTCAACTACAGAGGTTGCATGGTCAGCCAGGATCAGATGGAATGGAAATGCAGGCTTGAAGGGCTGAATGGCCTCCTGCAATTTTCTGTGTTTCTACATTTCTTGCTGCTTCAACATTTTTAAGGTGTCTGTTAAGGTGATGGGCTGCTATGTTCAGAATTGTATTAGAATGTTGTGGATTGCCTCAGCAAAAATTTGCCCCAGCCGTCAAAATAAGGGCAGGGTTTTCAGAGCAGTTTGCTGGCCATGCTGGATTGTTGACTTCAGTGAGAGAGAAGGTCGTCCTAAAAAAGATTGCATCCTGCAATGTTTCCTGATGATTCCTGATGAAGGGCTTATGCACGAAACCTCGAATTTCCTGTTCCTCGGATGCTGCCTGACCTGCTGCGCTTTTCCAGCAACACATTTTCAGCTCTGATCTCCAGCATCTGCAGACCTCACTTTCCACTCCTTCAATGTTTGTCAATACCATGACAACCAAACAGGGGACAGCCTGAAGGACAGCATACATCACTCGGTTAACACATTCGGGCAGAGCTATGTGTTCTGCTGAATGGCTTTGACATATCGAGTCGTAGAGTCATAGAGATGTACAGCACGGAAACAGACCCTTCGGTCCAACATGTCCATGCCGACCAGATATCCCAATCCAATCTAGTCCCACCTGCCAGCACCTGGCCCATATCCCTCCAAACTCTTCCTATTCATATACCCATCCAGATGCCTTTTAAGTGTTGCAATTGTACCAGCCTCCACCACTTCCTCTG